>NW_025214069.1:0-9385 GCF_004010195.1 Chiloscyllium plagiosum | reverse complement strand
TTTGCAGTTTGGTTCACTAAATAAGGGAGTTGGATTCGTTCCAATGTAACCAGGAATAATGTTTGATTCATTGAATCAGTGATTGCAGTTTGATTCAATGATTCAATGAATGCAGTTTGTTTCATTGAATGAAAGCGTTCAGCTTGACACATTGAGGAATAAGGGAGGTAGGTTTGTTCCATTGAAACTACGTTTTGATTTAATGAATCAATGATTGTAGTTTGATTCAATGAATCAATGAGTGCAGTTTGTTTCATTCAATGAAAACGGTGAGCTTGATACTTTGAATGAATGACAGAGGATCTACTCATGAATTGACAAGTGCAGCCTCTTTCATTGAATGAACGCATGAGTTTTGTTGACTAAATAAGGGAGTTGGATTTGTTCCGTTGTAACAGGGAATAATGTTTGATTCATTGAATCAGTGATTGCAGTTTGATTCAATGATTCAATGAATGCAGTTTGTTTCATTGAATGAAAGCGTTCAGCTTGACACATTGAATGAATGAGAGAAGCTCCACTCATTGAATTCAGACTTGCAGTCTGTATCATTGAGTAAATGAGTGCTGTTTGCTCCATTGAATGAATGCTTTTTGCTCTTGCCATTGAATGACTGACCGGAGCTCTACTCTTTAATTAAAACATACAGTGCATTTCATTGAATGGGTGCAGTTTGATTCACGAAGTAAATGAGTTAAGTTTGTTTGATTGAATCCATTAATACTGTTTGATTCATTGACTCAATGACTGCAGTTTGATTCAATCATTGAATGAATGCAGTTGTTTTCATTGAATGAAAGTGCTAATCTCGAGACATTGAATAAACAAGAAAAGCTGTACTTATTGAATTAATACGTGCAGTCTGTTTCATTTAATGAATGCATACAGTTTGCATCATTGAAGAACGCGTGCAGTTTCTTTTTTGAATGAATGGCAAATGCTAGATTGGACCAGGACTTGCAGTGTTCCTCAACGAATGAATGTTTGCAGTGTGATTCATTAATTGCATGAATACAGTTAAATTCACTCCACAAAAAAGTAAAGTTTATACAAGTAAATCAATGAATTGCATTTGATTCTTTGAATCAATGATTGAAACATGAATAAATGAATGAATGCAGGTTGTTACATTGAATTAAAGCGTTATGCTTGAGGCATTGAATTGAAAGAGAAAAGCTCTACTCATTGAATGAAGACGTTCAGTTTGTTTCATTGACTGAATGTGTACAGTTTGGTTGATTGAATCAATGCGTTAAGCATGTGGCTTTCAACGAATGAGAGAACCTCTACTCATTGAATTATCATGTGCAGTCTGTTTCATTGAATGAATGAGTGAGAAAGAATTCACTAAAAAAGTGAGTTCTGTTTGTTCCCTTGAAACAAGGAATATGGTTTGATTCATTGAATCAATAATCGTACTTTGATTCAATGATTGAATGAATGCCTTTTGTATAATTGAATGGAAGCGTTGAGTTTGACACTTTGAATGAATGTGAGTAGACCTACACCTTGAATTTACAAGTGCAACATCTTTCATTGAATGAACGTTTGCAGTTTGGTTCAGTAAATAAGTTTTGCTCCATTGTAACAAATATGCTTTGATTCATTGAATCAATGCTTGTAGTTTGATTGAATGATTCAATGATTGCAGTTTGTTTCATTAAACGAAAACGGTGATTTTGACTCATTGAATGAATGAGAGGAGCTATAATCATTGAATTAAGATGGGCAGTTTGGTTCATGTAGTGAACGTGCGCTGTTTGATGGAGACAATGAGTGAAACTTGTGCCATTGAATGAATGTGAGTAGCTCTATTCTTTGAATTGAACGTGTGCAGCTTCTTTCATTGAATGAATGGCAAAAGGTAGATTCATTTTACGTGGACTTGCTGTGTTCATCATCGAATGAATGTTTGCAGTTTGATTTATCAATTGCATGAATGCAGTTAAGTTCACGACACAAATGAGTAAAGTTTGAACAATTAAATCACTGAAATATATTTTATATTTGAATCAATGATTGAAACATAAATAAATGAATGAATGAATGCAGGTTGTTTCATTGAAATAAAGCGTTAAGTTCGAGGCATTGAATGAAAGAGAAAAGCTCTCCTCATTGAATGCATACGTGAAGTTTGTTACATGGACTAAATGTGTGCAGACTGTTTGGTTGAATCAATGCGTTAAGCATGTGGCTTTCAACGAATGAGAGAACCTCTACTCATTGAATTAGTTTGTTCATGTAGTGAACGTGCGCTGTTTGATAGAGACAATGAGTGAAACTTGTCCCATTGAATGACTGGGAGTAGATCTATTCTTTGAATTGAACGTGAGCAGCTTATTTCATTTAATGAACGTAGGAATAAGGGAGGTAGGTTTATTCCATTGAAACTAAGTTTTGATTTAATGAATCAATGTTTGTAGTTTGATTCAATGAATCAATGAGTGCAATTTGTTTCATTCAATGAAAACGGTGAGCTTGATACTTTGAATGAATGAGAGAGGATCTACTCATGAATTGACAAGTGCAGCATCTTTCATTGAAGGAACGTTTGCAATTTGGTTCAGTAAATAAGTTTTGCTCCATTGTAACAAATATGGTTTGATTCATTGAATCAATGCTTGTAGTTTGATTGAATGATTCAATGATTGCAGTTTGTTTCATTAAACGAAAACGGTGATTTTGACTAATTGAATTAATGAGATTCAATTAGTCAAATCATTGAATTTTGATGGGCAGTTTGGTTCATGTAGTGATCGTGTGCAGTTTGATAGAGATAATGAGTGAAACTTATGCCATTGAATGAATGTGTGTAGCTCTACTCATTGAATTGAACGTGTGCAGCCTCTTTCATTTAATGAGGGAGGTAGGTTTGTTCCATTGAAACTAAGTTTTGATTTAATGAATCAATGATTGTCGTTCGATTCAATGAATCATTGAATGAATGGTAAAAGGTAGATTCATTTTACTGGGACTTGCTGTGTTCCTCATCGAATGAATGTTTGCAGTTTGATTCATCAATTGCATGAATGCAGTTAAGTTCACGACAAAAATGAGTAAAGTTTGTACAATTAAATCACTGAAATAGATTTTATATTTGAATCAATGATTGAAACATAAATAAATGAATGAATGAATGCGGGTTGTTTCATTGAAATAAAGCGTTAAGTTCGAGGCATTGAATGAAAGAGAAAAGCTCTACTCATTGAATGGATACGTGCAGTTTGTTACATGGACTAAATGTGTGTAGTTTGTTTGGTTGAATCAATGCGTTCAGCATGTGGCTTTCAACGAATGAGAGAACCTCTACTCATTGAATTAGTTTGTTCATGTAGTGAACGTGCGCTGTTTGATAGAGACAATGAGTGAAACTTGTGCCATTGAATGACTGTGAGTAGCTGTATTCTTTGAATTGAACGTGTGCAGCTTCTTTCATTTAATGAACGTAGGAATAAGGGAGGTAGGTTTGTTCCATTGAAACTAAGTTTTGATTTAATGAATCAATGATTGTAGTTCGATTCAATGAATCAATGAGTGCAGTTTGTATAATTGAATGGAAGCGATGAGTTTGACACTTTGAATGAATGTGAGTAGCCCTACACCTTGAATGTACAAGTGCAGCATCTTCATTGAATGAACGTTTGCAGTTTGGTTCAGTAAATAAGTTTTGCTCCATTGTAACAAATATGGTTTGATTCATTGAATCAATGATTGTAGTTTGATTGAATGATTCAATGATTGCAGTTTGTTTCATTGAACGAAAACGGTGATTTTGAATGAATGAGAGAAGCTATAATCATTGAATTAAGATGGGCAGTTTGGTTCATGTAGTGATCGTGTGCAGTTTGATAGAAACAATGAGCGAAACTTATGCCATTCAATGAATGTGTGTAGCTCTACTCATTGCATTGAACGTGTGCAGCTTCTTTCATTGAATGAATGGCAAAAGGTAGATTCATTTTACGTGGACTTGCTGTGTTCATCATCGAATGAATGTTTGCAGTTTGATTCATCAATTGCATGAATGCAGTTAAGTTCACGACACAAATGAGTAAAGTTTGTACAATTAATTCACTGAAATATATTTTATATTTGAATCAATGATTGAAACATAAATAAATGAATGAATGAATGCAGTTTGTTACATGGACTAAATGTGTGTAGTTTGTTTGGTTGAATCAATGCGTTCAGCATGTGGCTTTCAACGAATGAGAGAACCTCTACTCATTAAATTAGTTTGTTCATGTAGTGAACGTGCGCTGTTTGATAGAGACAATGAGTGAAACTTTTGCAATTGAATGAATGTGAGTAGCTCTATTCTTTGAATTGAACGTGAGCAGCTTATTTCATTTAATGAACGTAGGAATAAGGGAGGTAGGTTTTTCCATTGAAACTAAGTTTTGATTTAATGAATCAATGTTTGTAGTTTGATTCACAGAATCAATGAGTGCAGTTTGTTTCTTTCAATGAAAATGGTGAGCTTGATATTTTGAATGAATGAGAGAGGATCTACTCATGAATTGACAAGTGCAGCCTCTTTCATTGAATGAACGTTTGCAGTTTGGTTCACTAAATAAGGGAGTTGGATTTCTTCCAATGTAACAATTATTTTAGTTTGCTTGAATGATTCAATGATTGCAGTTTGTTTCATTAAACGAAAACGGTGAGCTTGACACATTGAATGAATGAGAGAAGCTCTACTCATTGAATTAAGACAGGACGATTGGCTCATGTGGTGAACGTGTGCAGTTTGATAGATACAATGAGTGAAACTTGTGCCATTGAATGAATGTGAGCAGCTCTACTCATTGAACAGAACGTGTGCAGCTTCTTTCGTTCAATGAACGTAGGAACAAGGGAGGTAGGTTTGTTCCATTGAAACAAGGACTAAGTTTTGATTTAATGAATCAATGTTTTTAGTTTGATTCAAAGAATCAATGAGTGCAGTTTGTTTCATTAAATGAAAGTGCCGACCTTGACACATTGAATGAATGAGAGAAGCTGTACTCATGATTTGACTATTTTAGCCTCTTTCATTGAATGAACATATGCAGTTTTGTAGACTAAATAAGGGAGTTGGATTTGTTCCATTGTAACAAGGAATAATGTTTGATTCATTCAATCAATGATTGCAGTTTGATTCAATGATTCAATGAATGCAGGTTGTTTCATTGAATGAAAACGTTCAGCTTGACATTGAATGAATGAGAGAAGCTCTACTCATTGAATTAAGACTTGCAGTCTGTATCATTGTGTAAGAATGTTCTGTTTGCTCCATTGAATGAATGCGTTTTGCTCGTGGCATTGAATGACTGACCGGAGGTCTACACTTTTAATTAAGACATACATTGAATGAATGAGTGCAGTTTGATTTACGAAGTAAATGAGTTAAGTTTGATTTATTGAATCCATTAATTCTGTTTGATTCATTGCCTCAATGACTGCAGTTTGATTCAATGATTGAATAAATGCAGTTGGTTTCATTGAATGAATGTGCTAATGTCGAGACGTGGAATCAACAAGAAAAGCTCTACTTATTGAATTAATACGTGCAGTCTGTTTCGTTTAATGAATGCATACAGTTTGTATCATTGAACGAACGCGTGCAGTTTCTTTCATTGTACGGATGGCAAAAGCTAGAATGATTGGACGAGGAGTCGCAGGGTTCCTCATCGAATGAATGTTTGTAGTGTGATTCATTAATTGCATGAATGCAGATATGAAACATGAATAAATGAATGAATGAATGCAAGTTGTTTCATTGAATTAAAGCGTTAAGCTCGAGGCATTGAATGAAAGAGAAAAGCTCTACTCATTGAATGAACACGTGCAGTTTGTCTCATTGACTAAATGTGTGCAGTTTGGATGATTGAATCAATGCGTTAAGCATGTCGCTTTCAACGAATGAGAGAACCTCTACTCATTGAATTATCATGTGCAGTCTGTTTCATTGAATGAATTGGTGAGGAAGGATTCACTAAATAAGTGAGTTCTGTTTGTTCTCTTGAAACAAGGAATATGGTTTGATTCATTGAATCAATAATCGTACTTTGATTCAATGATTTAATGAATGCCTTTTGTATAATTGAATGGATGCGTGGAGCTTGTGCCATTGAATGAATGTGAGTAGCTCTACTCATTGAATTGACAAGTGCACCATCTTTCATTGAATGAACGTTTGCAGTTTGGTTCACTAAATAAGGGAGTTAGTGTTGTTCCATTGTAACAAATATGGTTTAATTCATTGAATCAATGATTGTAGTTTGATTGAATGATTCAATGATTGCAGTTTGTTTCCTTAAACGAAAACGGTGATTTTGACTCATTGAATGAATAAGAGAAGCTCTACACATTCAATTAAGACGGGCATATTGGTTCATGTGGTGAACGTGTGCAGTTTGATAGATACAATGAGTGAAACTTGTGTCATTAAATGAATGTGAGTAACTCTACTCATTGAATTGAACGTGTGCAGCTTCTTTCGTTGAATGAACGTAGGGACAAGGAAGGTAGGTTTGTTCCATTGAAACAAGGACTGTTTTGATTTATTGAATCACTGTTTGTAGTTTGATTCAAAGGATCAATGTGTGCAGTTTGTTTCATTAAATGAAAGTGGTGACATTGACACATTGAATGAATGAGAGAAGCTGTACTCATGAATTGACAAGTTTAGCCTCTTTAATTGAATGAACGTATGCAGTTTTGTTGACTAAATAAGGGAGTTGGATTTGTTCCATTGTAAGAAGGAATAATGTTTGATTCATTGAACCAATGATTGCAGTTTGATTCAATGATTCAATGAATGCAAGTTGTTTCATTGAATGAAAACGTTCAGCTTGACATTGAATGAATGAGAGAAGCTCTACTCATTGAATTAAGTCGGGCAGTTTTGGTTCATGGAGTAAACGTGTGCAGTTTGATAGAGACAATGAGCGAAACTTGTGCCATTGAATGAATGTGAGTAGCTCTATTCATTGAATTGAACGTAGGAATAAGGGTGGTAGATTTGTTCCATTGAAACAAGGACTAAGTTTTGATTTATTGAATCAATGATTGTAGTTTGATTCAATGAATCATTGAATGAATGAGTGTAGTAGGATTCACTAAATAAGTCAATGATTCAATGAATGCAGGTTGTTTCATTGAATGAAAGCGTTAAGTTTGACATATTGAATAAATGAGAGAAGCTCTACTCATGGAATTATGACGTGCAGTCTGTATCATTGAGTAAGATAGTGCTGTTTGCTCCATTGAATGAATGCGTTTTGCTCGTGGCATTTTATGACTAACGGAAGCTCCACTCTTTTAATTAAGACATACAGTGCATTTCATTGAATGAATGGGTGCAGTTTGATTCACGAAGTAAATGGTTGTTTGATTGAATCCATTAATACTGCTTGATTCATTAACTCAATGACTGCAGTTTGATTCAATGATTGAAGGAATTCAGTTGGTTTCATGGAATGAAAGTGCTAATCTCGTGACATTGAATAAACAAGAAAAGTTGTTCGTTTTGAATTAATACGTGTAGTCTGTTTCATTTAATAAATGCATACAGTTTGTATCATTGAATGAACGCGCGCAGTTCCTTTCATTGAATGAATGGCAAAAGCTAGATTCATTTGACTAGGACTTGCAGTGTTCCTCATCGAATGAATGTTTGCAGTTTGATTCATCAATTGCATGAACGCAATTAAATTCGCTCCACAAATGAGTAAAGTTTGTTCAATTAAATCAATGAATTACATTTCATTCTTTGAATCAATGATTGAAACATTGAATTAAGACGCGCAGATTGGTTCATGTAGTGAACGTGTGCAGTTTGATATAGACAATGAGTGCAACTTCTGCCATTGAATAAATGTGAGTAGCTCTACTCATTGCATTGAACGTGTGCAGCTTCTTACATTGAATGAATGTAGGATTAAGGGAGGTAGGTGTGTTCCATTAAAACAAGGACCACGTATTGATTTCTTGAAAAAAATTACCACGTTTCATAAAATGGACATGGTGAGCTTGTCACATTAAAGGAATGACAGAAGCTCTACTCATTAAGCTCTACTTATTGACAAGTGCAGCCTCTTTCATTGAATGAACGTATGCAGTTTTATTCACTTAATAAGGGAGTTAGATTTCTTCCATTGAAACAAGAAATAATGTTTGATTCATTGAATCAATTATTGTAGTTTGATTGAATGATTCAATGAATGCAGGTTGTTTCATTGAATGAAACGTTAAGCTTGACATATTGAATGAATGAGAGAAGCTCTACTCATTCAATTAAGACGTGCAGTCTGTATCATTGAGTAAGAGTGTGCTGTTTGCTCCATTGAATGAATGCGTTGTACTCGTGGCATTGAATGACTGATCGGAGGTCTACTCTTTTAATTCAGACGTACAGTGCATTTCATTGAATGAATGGGTGCAGTTTGATTCACGAAGGAAATGAGTTCAGTTTGTTTGATTGAATCCATTAATACCGCTTGATTTATTGACTCAACGACTGCAATGATTGAATGAATGCAATTGGTTTCATTGAATGAAAGTGGTAATATTGAATAAACAAGAAAAGTTGTACTTATTGAATTAATACGTGCAATCTGTTGCATTCAATAAATGCATACAGTTTGTATCATTGAACGAGTGCGTGCAGTTTCTTTCATTGAATGAATGGCAAAAGCTAGATTCATTGGACTAGGACTTGCAGTGCTCCTCATCGAATGAATGTTTGCAGTGTGATTCATGAATTGCATGAATGCAGTTAAATTCACTCCACAAAAAAGTAAAGTTTGTACAATTCAATCAATGAATTACATTTGATTCTTTGAATCAATGATTGAAACATTAATAAATGAATGAATGCAGGTTGTTTCATTGAATTAAAGCGTTATGCTCGAGGCATTGAATGAAAGAGAAAAGCTCTACTCATTGCATGAACACGTGCAGTTTGTTTCTTGGACTAAATGTGTGCAGTTTGTTTGAATGAATCAATGCGTTATGCAAGTGGTTTTCAACGAATGAGAGAAAATCTACTCATTGAAATATCATGTGCATTCTATTTCATTGAATGAATGAGTGCAGTAGGATTCACTAAATAAGTGAGTTCTGGCTGTTCCACTGAAACAAGGAATATGGTTTGATTCATTGAATCAATAATCGTACTTTGATTCAATGATTGAATGAACGCAGTTTGTATAATTGAATGGAAGCGTTGAGCTTGACGCATTGATTGAATGTGAGTAGCTCTGCTCATTGAATTGACAAGTAGTCCATGCATCTATCATTGTTGAGAGCATACTGTCAGGATTACCCAAATGATTGGGATAAAGGCACCCCATTTCTATTGTGTGCTATTGGAGGTGCCCCAAATGAATCCACTCAGTTT
>NW_025214068.1:38459-38822 GCF_004010195.1 Chiloscyllium plagiosum | reverse complement strand
GCATTCACCAGGAGCTAGTCCAGTCAGGATGGCAGCAGAGTAAGACACTCCAGCTGGACCTCCTCTGTGCTGGCAGTTCTCTGCCTTTCTTTTTCTTTTCTTTCTCTCTTCTTTTTTACTCCTGTCTGTGTTAGGGGAATGGAGGAGCTGGCAAGCCCAATCCCGGAGCAGCGGCTGTCATGGGGAAGCCGTCACGGTGCGAAGGTCAGCACGGGGAAGCAGTCCTGGAGCGAAGGTCAGCATGGGGAAGCAGTCCTGGAGTGAAGGTCAGTGTGAGGAAGTAATCCTGGAGCGAAGGTCAGTGTGGGGAAGCAATTCTGGAGCGAAGGTCAGTGTGGGGAATCAATCCTGGAGTGAAGGTCA
>NW_025214068.1:36535-38055 GCF_004010195.1 Chiloscyllium plagiosum | reverse complement strand
AGTGTGGGGAAACAATCCTGGAGTGAAGGTCAGCGTGGGGAAGTAATCCTGGAGCGAAGGTCAGCGTGGGGAAGTAATCCTGGAGCGAAGGTCAGCGTGAGGAAAAAATCCTGGAGTTAAGGTCAGCGTGGGGAAGCAATCCTGGAGCGAAGGTCAAGGTGGGGAAACAGTCCTGGAGTGAAGGTCAGCGTGGGGAAGCAGTCCTGGAGTGAAGGTCAGTTTGGGGAAGTAATCCTGGAGCGAAGGTCAGCGTGGGGAAGCAGTCCTGGAGTGAAGGTCAGTGTGGGGAAATAATCCTGGAGCAAAGCTCAGCATGGGGAAGTAATCCTGGAGCGAAGGTCAGCGTGGGGAAGCAAACCTGGAGTGAAGGTCAGCGTGGGGAAGCAATCCTGGAGCGAAGGTCAGCGTGGGGAAGCAATCCTGGAGTGAAGGTCAGCGTGGGGAAGCAATCCTGGAGTGGAGGTCAGTGTGGGGAAGCAATCCTGGAGCGAAGGTCAGCGTGGGGAAGCAATCCTGGAGTGAAGGTCAGTGTGGGGAAGTAATCCTGGAGCGAAGGTCAGCGTGGGGAAGCAATCCTGGAGCGAAGGTCAGTGTGGGGAAGTAATCCTGGAGTGAAGGCCAGCGTGGGAAAGCAATCCTGGAGTGAATGTCAGTGTGGGGAAACAATCCTGGAGCGAAGGTCAGCGTGGGGAAGCAATCCTGGAGTGAAGGTCAGCGTGGGGAAGCAATCCTGGAGTGAGGTCAGTGTGGGGAAGTAATCCTGGAGCGAGGGTCAGTGTGAGGATGCAATACTGGAGTGAATGTCAGTGTGGGGAAGTAATCCTGGAGTGAAGGTCAGTGTGAGGATACAATACTGGAGTGAAGGTCAGTGTGGGGAAGTAATCCTGGAGCGATGTTCAGTGCGGGGAACTAATCCTGGAGCGAAGGTCAGCGTGGGGAAGTAATCCTGGAGCGAAGGTCAGCGTGCGGAACTAATCCTGAAGCGAAGGTCAGCGTGGGGAACTAATCCTGGAGCGAAGGTCAGCGTGGGGAAGTAATCCTGGAGCGAAGGTCAGCGTGGGGAAGTAATCCTGGAGTGAAGGTCAGTGTGGGGAAGTAATCCTGGAGTGAAGGTCAGTGTGGGGAAGCAACCCTGGAGTGAAGGTCAGCGTGGGGAACTAATCCTGGAGCGAAGGTCAGTGTGGAGAAGCAATCCTGGAGCGAAGGTCAGTGTGGGGAAGTAATCCTGAAGCGAAGGTCAGCGTGGGGAGTAATCCTGGAGTGAAGGTCAGTGTGGGGAAGTAATCCTGGAGTGAAGGTCAGTGTGGGGAAGCAACCCTGGAGTGAAGGTCAGCGTGGGGAACTAATCCTGGAGCGAAGGTCAGTGTGGAGAAGCAATCCTGGAGCGAAGGTCAGTGTGGGGAAGTAATCCTGAAGCGAAGGTCAGCGTGGGGAAGTAATCCTGGATCGAAGGTCAGTTTGGGGAATCAATCCTGGAGTGAAGGTCAGCGTGGGGAAGTAATCCTGGAGCGAAGGTCGCG
>NW_025214068.1:18836-21595 GCF_004010195.1 Chiloscyllium plagiosum | reverse complement strand
GCTGGGTCAATGGTTGATTGTTTTCTATGATTTGGTTGAGAGTGTACAAGGCATGATTAGTAAGTTTGCAGATGATATAAGTTGTATCGTGATCAGTGAGGAAGTTGATCCGAAATTGCAACAAAACCTTAATCAGGTGGGGAAGTGAGCCGAGAAATAGCAAATGGAGTTTAATATAGATGTGCGAGGAGTGTACAAGGCATGATTAGTAAGTTTGCAGATGATATAAGTTGTATCGTGATCAGTGAGGAAGTTGATCCGAAATTGCAACAAAACCTTAATCAGGTGGGGAAGTGAGCCGAGAAATAGCAAATGGAGTTTAATATAGATGTGCGAGGTCTTGCATTTTGGAAACTCAACTCAAGATTGGTGTATCATGGTGAATGGGAGGGCTTTAAAGCATGTAGTGGACAAAGATACTTTGGAGTTCAGGTGTATGTTCTCTGAGAGTGGCGTCACAGGTAGACAGGGCAGTGACGAAGGCTTCTGGAACACTGGCTTTCGTCAGGCAGGACATTGAGTATGAAAGTTGGGAAGTCATATTGCAGTTATCCAGGACTTTGGTAAGACCGCACTTCGAGTATTGTGTTCAGTTTTTATCACGTTGTTATAGGGAGGGTGTTATGAAATTAGAAAGAGTGCGGGAGAAATTTACAAAGACGTTGCCAGGACCCAATAGACTGAGTTACAGGGAGAAGTTGGATAAGCCAAGGCTTTTTTTTTAAGAGTGTAGAAGACTGAGGGTGGACCTTATAGAGTTGTATTTGATCATGAGGGGCATGGATAGGGTGAATGCTTTCAATCTTTTTCGCAGTTTTAGAGAACCGAGGTCTAAAGGGGATCCGTTAAAGGTTAAAGGGGAATGAATAAACGGGAACCTGAGGAGCCACTTCTTTACATAGAGGGCTGGTATGCTGATGAGCTGCCAGCAGATGCTGCTGAGGGGGTACATTAACAACATTTCAAAAGTATTTGGATAAATATGTGGATAGGAAAGGACTAGAAACATATGGGCTAAGTGCAGGGAAATAGGGTTAGCATGGATGGACCAAGGCGGAGTCGAACCAAACACCCAGAAAAGCTCGCCTCACCTCGTAATCCTTTAAAAGGACGTCCTAATTTACAGGAGGGAGTGCCACATAACACAGTGGGCAGGATCTTCAATACGAGGCTGAGACTTTCCCTCCTCCAGGACGGTGTGCTGGCTGCTCCTACAGATGCTGTCAGGGACAGATCCATCTGGCGCAAGGAGTTTGGTGAGAATGTTTCCCTCTTTTTGGTTCCCTTATCACTTGCCCCAGTCTGGCTGCTATGTATTTGAGGTCTCTCCCTGCTCAGTCAATAGTGGCCCTGTGGAGAACCTGTTGGTGATGGATATTGAAACCCCACACCCAGAAGACGTTCTGTGTCCTTGTCACCTTCAATGCTTCCTCTGGTTTGTTTTCAACATCATGGGGAACTGCATTATCACTGATGGATGGGCTGGGGGGCAGGAGATATCTATCAACAGGTGATTTCCACGACCAACTGTGGCCTGTTACCATGAGCTTTCGCGGGTTCTAGAATCAATGTTGGGGAATTGCAGGGTAATTCCTTCCCTGACTGTATCCCAGGGTGTCCCCACCACTGGTGGGGCTCTCCTGTCCGTGGGAGAGGATATACCCAGGGATGGTAATGGTGTTTCATGAAATATTACCGATCAGGCCTGATTCTGTGAGTATGACGGTGTCAGACTGTTTCCTAAATGGGAGTGTTGGAAAAGCACAGCAGGTCAGGCTGCATCCAAGGAGCAGGGGGACCGACATTTCGATCATAGTCTCTTCAGAAGGAATGAGGCTTGTGGGCCGTGCGGCTGAGAGACAAATGGGAGGGGGCTGGGGCTGGGGCTGGGGGAAAGGAAGCTGTGAATATGATTGGTAGATGGAGGTAGGGGAGACGTGATCAGTCAGAGAGGAGGGTGCGGTGGAAAAGGTTGAAAGGTGATGGGAGGTCATGGAGTCCCCCGGAAAGTTCTGTCCCCAATATTTTATTACTGACATTCCCCTGACATTGTTTGTGAACGGTCGGACGTCAGTGGCTTGAACAAACGAAAGATCCCGAGGGAAGAGATCCCGTTGCAGGGAGAAGGAGACACTGTTCCGAAGGCCCCTCATGCAGATAAAGGGAGGAATACGTTTTCCCTGCGTTTACATTTATTCACGATACAGTATCGACCACCATTTAGACTAAAATACAAAATTTTCCAAACTCCATTTGTCTTCAGGAAACTGGGAGATAATCCTTCAGGACAGCAACGCTTTCACCCTCCCTATTAGGGACTGGGAAGGAGTGACCTGTGCCTGCTCTCGAGTGATCGAGTGTGTGGGAATGTTCTAGAAACCATCTGTCCTTATGGATGTGTCTCTGTGTGTTTGGGGAGGGAGGGTTTCTTATGGTTTGTGACATATTTTTTTCAGTATTTCAGAACTTCACATTTGTTGTTCCAGCTCCAATTATTTTAATAAATCCCTGAATACAGGGACACATTTGAAAATTTCACTGGTATCCCCACTCATACTGGACCCTTTGCCCCCATGCTGATGGATAATGTGCTTGTTTTCCTTCCTCACAGTTAACGTAGTGATCATCTACGTCCTGCTTTATAAAGATTGTGGATTGTCTCCATGTGTCAGACGTTACCTGGGGGCCATGGCAGCAGCGGATCTTCTGGTCATTATCCTCGACCTGATACTGAGACACATTCCCATTGTTTATAAGGA
>NW_025214068.1:0-15786 GCF_004010195.1 Chiloscyllium plagiosum | reverse complement strand
TGTGGGTTTGGGCGAGAGAGGGGCGAGAGGGGAGAGAGAGTGCGGGCGAAATAGAGGGGGCAAGGGTGGTCAAGAGATAGGTCGCGAGAGAGGGTGTGAGAAAAGGGGTAGAGAGAGGAGTGTGAGAGAGAAGTTGGATAGATGGTAAATAGATCTATGTGTTTGTTTATGGCATTGTGGTTGGAGTGCGAGGCATCTAGTAATTCTCTGGCGTGTCTGCGTATACAGAAAACTGACAAACACTGACCAAATACTTAGCTACACTAGCAACCATCCCAACACGCACAAACAAAGCTGTATCTGAACACTATTCCAACAAGCCACCACACATTTCAGCACAGACGAACTTCGGAAAACAGAGGAGAACCACCTATAAACCGTATTCAAGAAGAACGGATACTCAAAAAATACTGTCCACAGATTCGTCAGGAACAAACCAGGACAAGTAGTCCGAACACACCCTATCGACCTTTCCATACATCAATGAAGTCTCAGAAGTGGCAGTCAGACTATTAAGACCCCTCAGAATCCCACCAACACTCTCAAACATAAACGAACAAACTTAAAAGACCTAGTACAATCCATGGACAAACCCAACGTCATCTACAAAATTCCATGCAAAGACTGCCACAAACACTATGGAGGACAAACAGGAAGAAAGTTAGCCACCAGGATACAGAACACCAGCTAGCCACAAAAAGACACGACCCTCTCTCCCTCGTAGCCCTTCACACGGATGAAACAAAAACACAATTTCGACTGGGACAACACAGCTATCCTGCGATAGGCTAAGTAAAGACATGCCAGAGAATTCCTTGAGGCCGAGCACTACAACCACAACGCCATAACAAAGACATATATCTGGATGGCATCGATCAACCCCTCAGAAAACGAACAGGAAATGACATCACCACAAACCCCAGGAACCCCGACCAGGACAAACAAAAAACTAGAAACCAGGAAACAACAGCTTTCTTCACTTGGAGTTCGCCACTGATGATGTTACCTCGCCAGGTAATGAAACGTCTGGATATCAAACCTACAGCTCAGCGAGAAAACCTACACTCTCGGCTTAGTCCTGACAGTGGGACACCATTTGTCCATAATTCCCTACAGCAGATCAGTGATTATTTGGGAATAAACATGAGATAACAATGTGCCTACCACCAAACGAGCTGTAGCGCAGCGGAAAGAGAAAATTCTACCTTAAAAAATAAATTGACAAAATGTTGTGAGGAACTAGGGATGACATGGACAAAGGCACTTCCAATTGTGCTAATGTGTATGAGATCTAAGAGGAGAGGGAGAGCTAATCTTAGCCCGTTTGAGATTTTGTTTGGTAGGCCGCCAAACACAGGAATTTACCCAAGACTTAAGGGAAGCAAGATAACAGGCCACTGTGAGGATGAGATGTTGTGTTACTGCATGAAACTCTGTACACTTTTGTCCCAAATACAGAATCAAGTGAAGACAGCACTACCCCAATCAGCAGAAGGGAAGATGTACGATCTATAACCTGGAGCCTGAATAGTGGAGAAAGACTTCAGGAGGGAAAACAGGAAAGCGAAGAGGTGGCTGGGACCGTTTCAAATACGCCTGATAGCACAGATAGCTGTTAAGATCGCCGGAAGAGCCACGTGGATTCATGCCAGCCAATACAAACGTGCAGCTGAGACTGAGGAGACATCGCACAACACTTAGACCAATTTAGTGCAAGTAATTATTAGAAGCCTTAAGCAAATGTGGGGCTGCCCCAGCTCACACTGTTGGCAAGCGCCCTGGTAGGACTATTCATAAGGGCAGGGGCGTCTGGGATGCAGCAGCAGACGGTAATCTTAACTGATAGGGCGAAGTGGATCTTTGCATGCGACCCATAGCCTTTCACTAACAAGGACGACTATAAATTCGATGATTAATATTTATGCAGGGCTCCATGCCGCGCCGGTGACTGAAACTTAGTGGTAGCCACCACGGCAAAAGGGGCACCTGACACGGGAAATAGATATTCTATGATCTCAGAAGAGCGATGAGGGAGTCTCGTGGTGTAGAATAGGTAGATCTTTCTCCAACATCTGTAGACAGGTGAATATAGTGGTGCACACGCCCCCGCCCCCCGAGTTGCAATGCAGAAGTTACTACAGAAGATAGTGGCACTGGGGCATGGCAACCAATCAAACCAGGTCATGGACCTAACTCTAAGCCGGTCAAACGGCATTAATGACACACCCGAACCCGAAGGGAGACGGCCGTGGCTAGAGAGCAAAGTCTAAAGCTGGAGGGTAATTTGCCTGCTGGAGATAAATGGTGTAAATGTGACGCCAGTAGGTTGGGAGCTGCGAAGGGCTATTTCTAGATGTGAAGGGAACAGAGCATGTGCTTTGATCCTAAGAGAAAACTAGAGATTAGACATTGTTTATGCTTGTTGCATGTGTTTGCACAAAGCCCAACGGTCCACAGTCCAGCAAATTGCTGAGAGCCTAGTGAGAAATGCCAGCTGTCTGCTTCCATAGGAGGCGACTAGCCTGACCCTGGTAATGGGGGGCAATTAGGGCAAATCTCGTGTCACCACCCGAACTCCAGGCTAACTACAGCCTCAATACTGACACGATACCGACCACAGCCTTCCACACCGTGGATTGCAGGGGAGAAACGTGTATTTGCACCAATCGGGGGAGACTCCTTTTGGGTATCTCCCAGTGTACCTTGATGCTGTACTTGAACAATGACTCTTGTACAGCAACATACGCAAATGATACGATCATAAACATTGCTTGTTGCTTTATCAATGGTCAGACCATGAGCGGCACTGTGGCACAGTGGTTAGCATTGCTGCCTCACAGCGCCAGAGATCCCGGTTTAATTCCCGCCTCAGGCGACTGACAGTGTGCAGTTTGCACATTCTCCCCGTGTCTCCGTGAGTTTCCTCCCACAGTCAGCAAGACGTGCAGGTCGGGTGAATGGGCCATGCTAAGTTGACCGTAGTGTTCGGTGTTAGGTAAATGTACGGGTGGGTTGCGCTTCGGCTGGTGTGTGTGGACTTGTTGGGCCGAAAAGCCTGTTTCCACACTGTAAGTAATCTAATCTAATCTAATCAGGATCACAGGTATAATATGGGCAGGTGGAGAGAAAGGGTACCACCACTCCCACTGGGAGAAAGTGGTGCTGCTACACCGCGATACTGTCCACTAACACAACAGTGTTCGCCCTGAAGGGCAGCAATTGCCGAACTCGAAGGGGCATCCCACTGCATTGGAATCGGCACACACTCGCAGAACATCCTCGCATATAGTGTATTCGCAAATGAGACGGAGGACGGCCTAGCTCTCATTAACACTGAGTTAATGGCGGTTCGGAAGCAGTGACACAAAATCGATTAGTACTAGACATCCTGACGGCCAAGAGAGGGGGCGTCTGAAAAACGTTAGGTACATCATGCTGTATTAATATTCCTGATGAGTGCCAAAATATTACTGGTTTAATAAATGGTATGAAGGCAGCTATATGACCGCCTCCACGAGCAGATGACTTCTGCTCCCGATGGCTCACCTCTGTTATGGAGAATGGGAGTATTGGACCCAACACGTTCTACTAGTTGTAGGATTGGTCTTACTCATACTGCTTTGAATAAGACCCGAGTTGTGTACCTGCCTACACCACTTGCTTATGAATGCAGTAGGATACGAAATGGTAAAACTATCCGTGGCCCCAAAGAAGGAAGATCCGATTGATTGTCCGCACGCTACAGCGACGTTGACGAATGTGACGTGTGAAGATGGGCTGTGTATCGGGCAAACCAGGTAGGTGACAAAACCACCACAAAGCTTTGTTAGAGTTAGGTGGTGTCTGAGGAAAGGCCTGGTGTTCATAAATTATTTTTTGATGTACAGCTATCTGACTTTTTTTTTGGTAGTTGTCCATGTTGCAAAATGACAAAAATTGGGAAAATGTGATGGAAAATTAACAAAATTAACATTTACTGTGAAATCCGACAGAGAATGATTTGCAAAATTTAATACTTCGCTGAAATATGCAAATATTTTGCTGAATTATGCGTCGAGGAGTCAGCTTGTCTTTGCGGAACTTTGCAAACATTTAACCTGCCCTTGCGAGCAGCCGAGTTCTGAAAAAGGCTTCAGAAAATATAAAGACAATTATGTCCACGGCATGGGAATGTGAACATATGAGATCGAATGTTTCCCAACACTTGTCCTTCAGCATGTGATAAGAATAGTATAAAAAGAATATGTGAATTTTGTTCACAGCCCTTACATAAGGCACTTTTGTCAAGTGTATTGGCCGCCCTGCATGCAGAGGTTGAAAAATAAAGCTTTGCTCTTGCTAGCAGTTGATTCGAGTCGATTAAATTTCCACGACAGGTGTCAGGGTTTCAGGCAGTGGGAGAATTGTTGGGTATCAGTAAATGGGAGAATTGTTGCACAGTGCTATTTCATTGGAAAATTAGTACGAATTGCCTACTAATTAAATAATTTGAGTAGAACACCTCTAATTGGAAGAATAGGGGCAGGAAATCATTGAGAAGGAACAATTTAGCAAGCAGCAGTAAAGTCGAGATTCGAGTCCGCCCACCAAGAAATGAAAAACAAACTTTTGAGCAGGGAAGCCATACGTGGAGGAAGTGTATCAGGAAACAACGCAATCGGACAATTGATGCAGGGTTGGTGGAGAGTTGGTGCCGATGTCATGAAAGTAGAGAATTGGTGGATGACGTGGGAAAACTGGTGCTGAATAATATTAAATGTGGTGGAGGTGCAGTTTCTGACGAAAAGAAGATTCGTGCAGGATTCGAAAATGGGAGAATGGTGCACGGAAGTGAAGCTGTATTTGGGACAATTGTTGCACGAACCACAAAATGGAAAAATTGCGCAGTGGAACTTTAACAGCGAATTGGGGTATTGCACCACTAACTCAGAGAGTCAGAGTGGCGTTGCCCACACTGGGAGAATTTGGTTTGGGTATCAGTGAACATGAGAATTGATTCAGGGCAATATTGAATTCGAGAATTGGTGTGGGGTGCTTAAAGCATGCAGACTTGGAACAGAGCATATATAAATGGGAGAACACGGGCAGGAATTAGTAAGTCGGAGAAATGTTGTAAAGTGCACGAAAGTGGCCATTCGATGCAGGGCGCCAATAATGAAAAAACCTTGAGCAGTGCATCATTATGTGGAAGATGTATGTCAGGAAACAACAAAACAGGAGAGTTGGGGCAAGGCAATACCCAGTGGGAGAGTTTGTTCAGTTCATGACGGAAGGGATTGGCAATTTGAGAATTTGATGCAGTAAACGCCAAAATTGGAGAATTACAGCAGTGGACCACTACATGGGAGAATCATTGCAGAGACATAGTTAATGAAGGAAGTGGTGCGGAGTGGACCTAAATTAGATATTTGGTGCAAGTCGCCATTAAAAGTTAGAATTAGAGTGGGGCACTCCTAAATGCGAGATTTGAACTCGGGCATCAGAAAATGAGAGAATCGTACTGGGATATGTGGAAATGGCAGAATTAGAATCGTTATAGGAAAAAAACAGGAGAATTCAGTGTCGGAGTATGAGGAAATGGGAGAATAAGTATAGGGGTATGAGTAAATGGGACAATCCGTAAGTGGGAGATGAGAAAATTGGTGGGAGTGCCAAAATATCAGAGAATTAGAGCAGACCACATCTAAATAGGTGAAGCGGGGCAGGGAATCAGTGTAAAGGAGAAATGTTGGAAGCAACAGCAAAATAAGTATTCGGGTCAGTGCACCACGAAATGAAAATAAAAAATGAGTAGGGCACCCATACGTAGAATACGCCTACTGGAAATAATTGAATGGAATGAATTGATACAGGGCATCAATAATTGGAGAATTCAGCCAGGTGCTGTTAAATTCTAAGTGGGAGAACTGGGATTGGATAATATTAAATAGAAGAGTTGATGCTTTTCCAGAATTTGTGCAGGATTGATAAATGGGAGAAAGTGTGCAGCGTAGTGAAACACTGAATATAATGATGGAGAATCGCTGCACAGAAACAGACACTTCCGTCCAACTTGTGCATCCCTAATATTTATGAATTGAACAGTGCACCAATGAATGGGACAATAATTGCAAGGAATGATGAAATGGAATCATAGCCAAGTGTTTATCACAGTAAGAACATTTGGAACAGGGCGTCAGATAATGGGGGAAACGGTTAGGTACAGCAGCAATGGGAGATTTGGTTCAGTGCAGGAGTAAGTCGGAGACTTGGTGCAGTGCAGTAGTAAATGGAGCAGGACATACTGCATGGGAGAATTAAAGGAGGGAACCCATAAATGGGAGAATGCAACTAGGGCACTCACCAGTTCTCAGACAATACCACAGCTCTGAATGTTTGACAAGTCACACACTCAGGACTCAATCGCAGACAATAAGACACGTCCTCACCCTCCAAAATGGAAGCATTCCCCCGCTCCAAACCTCCAAGCATCTCAGAATACTTCAGTGCTGCTCCCCCCAACTTCAGTGAAAAGAGCCACTGGCTGTGTATTGACTCTTTGTTAATAGTTCAGTTCCGCAGTTGCAAAGTGCAACAAGACCAGAAACGAGGGATTTCATACTACTGGAGTGTGAGGTCAGAGACAGTACAAAAGCACCGTCAAACGGCACGTATCGTGTGAGTAACCCTCCGCTTTCAGATGGCCAGAACTGAGGAAGTGCACTATTCCTGGAGATTCTGACTGACACTATAGTGTGAAAGGAGTCAGTCAAAATGAGAGGATCAGCACTGTGGTTATTGCAGCTCGGTAATGAGGGCACTCCTGAAGGAGGACTGCAAATTCACTCCTGAGGCGGTGTCTCGCCGTAAGAGTTGCAGCCTTGGGCAATGCCTCATTGTCGGAATGTCAGCCTGTGGCAGTGCCTCACGATCAAAGATCGGCCTGAGACAACGCAGCACCGCCAGAGGGTTAGCGTGAGGCAGTGCCACACTGTCAGATGGTCAGCATGAGGCAGTGCCTCTTTGTCAAAGGGTTCGTCTGAGAGTGCCTCAACGTCAGATGAAGTGCCTCAGTGTCAAAAGGGCAGTGTAGCATGAAACGGGAACGTTGGTGCAGTGTAGCACTGAATGGGAGAATGTGGGTAGTGGAGCTCTGAACGGGAGAATTGGGGAAGTGTCACTCGAAATGGGAAAGCACGGCGAGCACAAAACCAAAAGGGAGAATTGGGGCAAAGAATGTTGAATAAGAGAATTGGACTGGGGCACCAGTAAATGTGAAAATTGTACAGGGCAACATTGAGTGGAGAACCTCTTCCAGATATCAGTAAACGCGGGAAATGGTATTATACAACACTGAACTGGAGAATTAGTGCAGGGCATCAATAAATGACCGAATTGGTGCAAGGCTCTAATATCTTCTAAACTTGCAGCAAATTGATGAACAGAGGCACCGAATCAGGAAATCGGATAAATGCAAAGGGTAAGTGCTGGAGATTTACTAAATGAAAAAACCGGACCGTGTAGATTCAATTTTAATAAAGCTGTTATGATGTATTAAGATACAGTACTCTACAAATGGTAGAGTTGGTGCAGTTCACCACTGAAGGCGTAATTTGTGCAGGACTGGTAACATGGAATTAGATGCAGGAAACGCCAAAAATAGACATTTCTGACAGGGGACCACTAAATGGGAGAATTGTTGCAGGGAAATTCTAAATGGAAGAGCTGGTGCACAGTGGAACTCAATTAGAGAAGTGGGGCATTGTATCAGTGAATGATAGTATTCGAGTAGGGGACACCTAAATGGGAAATACGATCTAGGACGTCAGTATATGGGAGAATGAAGTCAGGCTGTCAGCAAGAGGAAACATTGGTGGGTGTCAGTAAATGGGATAATTGCACAGTGCCATTAGCTTAGAAAAATGTTATGATTTGCGAATTCATTACAGAATTGCTGCAGAACACGTCTATGTGGGAGTATAGTGAGAGAGAAACGGTGAAAAGAAGCAATGTTGCAAGCACCAATAAATTAGAGCTCGATTCTGTCCACCAGAAATGAAAAAAAATCTTTTAGCAAAGCAGACATACGTGGAAAAAAGAGCATCATGGAGGACGTCAGTAATAGGAGAATTGTTGCCAGCGTCACTAAATTAGAGAACTGGTGCAGGAATTGGGAGAAATGGTACTGCATCATACTCAATGCGACTGGAGGTGCACTTGCTGACTGAAAGAGGGTTTTTGCAGGATTCGAAAATGGTACAATGGTGCATGGAAGTGAAGCTGTATTTGGGAAAATTGTTGTATGAACCACGAGAATGGAAAAACTGTGCAGTGGAAGGTTTATAGCGAATTGGAGTCTGGCACAACTAACTCAGCGAGTCACAGTACGGCACCCATCACTAGGGGAATTTGGTTTGATTATCAATGCATATGAGAATTGTTCCGGGCAACATTGAATTGGTGTGGGGTACGCACAACATAGAATATGGGAACAGAGCATATGTAATGGGAGAATATCGGCAGGGAATGAGTAAGGCAAATATGTTATAAAGAGCAGGAATGTGGAGAATCGATTCTGGAAACACAAAATAAATAGAATTTGAGCATGGCACGATTATGTGGAAGATGTATGTCAGAAAACAACCAAATGGGAGACTTTGGACAGACAATACTCAATGGGAGAGTTTGTGCAGTTCATCAATTAAGTCAGGATTCGTGCAGGTTTCGCAATTTTGAGATTTTATGCAGACAAAATACAAAATTGGAGAACTCTGGCAGTGGACCACCACATGGGAGAATCATTGTAGAGAAATAGTTAATGGAAGAAATGGTGCAAAGTGAAATTAAATCAGAAAATTCGTGAAAGGCACCTTTAAATGCGAGAATGAGAGTAGGGCACCCTTAAGTGGGATATCTGGACGAGGGCAACAGGAAATAGAGAATTTGTATCGGGATATGAGAAAATGGGAGAATTATTATTGGCGGTTCGAGGAAGTGGGAGAGTTAGTGTCGGGGTGTGAGGAAGTGTGATGATTAGTGTAGGGATACGCATAAATGGATGAATTAGTGGGCATCAGTTAATAGGGAGATTAGAAAATTGGTGGGAGTGCCAATACGTGAGTGAAATGGAGCAGAGCACATCACAATGCAAAATAGGGGCAGGGAATCAGTGAAAAATAGAAACGCTGCAAGCATCAGTAAAATAGACAATCGGGTCAGTGCACCACGAAATGAAAAATAAGTGAGAAGGGCACCCATATGTGGAAGAGTTGTATCAGGGAATAACTAAATAGAATGAATTGATGCACGATATCAATAGTTAGGGAATTCAGGCAGGTGCTATAAAATGCTAAATGGAAGAACTGGATCAGGACGATACTTAATAGGAGGGTTGGGGCAGTTCCAGGATTTATGCAGGATTGATAATTGGGAGAATTGGTGCAGAGCAGCGAAATACGAAATAGAATCATAGAGACGTGCCCCACAGTTACAGTTCCAACTTGTCAATGCTTAAAATTTAAGAATTTAGCAGGGCACCAAAGAATGGGAGAATCACTGCAAGGGATGACGAAATGGAAGAATTGTGCAAGGGTTTATCTCACTGAGAAAATTTGGAACGGGGCATCAGATAATGAGGGGATTGGTGCAGTGTAGAAATAAATGGGAGATTTGGTGAAGTGGAGCAGTAAACGAGGTAGACAATACTGGATGGGAGAATTAGAAGAGGCCATTCGAAATGCGAGAATGGAGCTCGCGCACTCCGTCAGTTCTCAGACAATGCAACTTCACTGTCTCGGTGAAAAGTCACTCCCTCGGGACTGAAGGAGCAGTAAACGAGGTACGACAATACTGGATGGGAGAATTAGAAGAGGCCATTCGAAATGCGAGAATGGAGCTCGTGCACTCCGTCAGTTCTCAGGCAATGCAACTTCACTGTCTCGGTGAAAAGTCACTCCCTCGGGACTGAATCTCAGACAATGAGACATTTCCCCACCTGTGACCCTCCCAACAAAGGAGCCCTCCCCGTACCAACACTCTGACAATGTTTGAATACCACTGCACTGCTCCCTCAATACAAAAGAGTCACAGGCTGAATATTGCTGCTCTGTTCCTAATGCAGTCCACTAGTGCCTCAGTGCAGTGAGGTAAAAACGGAGGGCTGCCACACTTCTGCTGGGTGAGAACGGAGGCCTTATAAAAACCTTATTAGAAGGCCAGCAACGAATGTTAAGCACCCTCCTGCCAGATGGACAGGACCAAAGAAGTGCCCCATTCCTGGTTATATGCTTGCCGCGAGAGAATTAGAGGAGATCCTCACGATGAGGGATCAGCACTGTGGGTATTGCAGCTCGAGGATAAGGATTCTTCTGAAGAAGGACGGCAAATTCAGTCCTGAGGCAAGGACTCACCATCAGAACGTCATCCTGAGGCACTATCTCACCGTCAGAGAGTCAGCTTAAGGCAATGCCTCAACTTGAAAAGGTCAGCCAGAGGCAGTGCCTCTTTGTCAGAGAGTCAGCCTGAGACCGTGTCTCATCGTCACAGTGTCACCCTGAGGTAGTGCCACACCGTCAGAGGACATTTCACAATGTCAAAGACGCAGTGTAGCACTAAACACTGGGGCAGTGTAGCAGAAATTGGGAGAGTTGGGCCAGTGTCGCTCAAAATGGTAAAACAAGGAAGTACAAATCTGAATGGGAGAATTAGGGCAGGACAACACTGAATTGGAGATTGAGCTTGTGCACCAGTAAACCTGAGAATTGGTACTGGGCGTCACTGAGTGGAGAACATCTTGCAGATATCAGTAAATGGGGGAATTAGTATTGCAGAACCCTGAACTGGAGAACTGGCACAGGGCTTCAGGAAATGAAAGACTTGGAACAGGTTGCTAATATCGTCGAGAATTGGAGGAAATTGGAGAACACGGGCTGTGAATCTGGACAGAGGACAAATGTTACAAAGGAGTAATGATGGAGATTCAATAAAGGGATCAACTGACCATCCAGGTTTAATTTTAATCAATCTGTTCTGATGTATTATGACACACCATGTTCGAGCAGCGCACCCCTCACTGGGGGAATTGGGTTGGGACATTTGTGAATATGAGAATTGGTTCACAGAGACACTGAATGGGAGAATTAGTGTGGGGTGCAAATAACATAGAGAACTAGAACAGAGCATATGTGAACGAGAGAACTCGGGCAGAGAATCAGTATGTAGGAGAATGTTGGAAAGAGCAGGAAAGTGGAGATTCCAAACTGGGCACCACTAGATGAAAATAATTTGGGAAGGGTACGGTTATGTGGAAGATATATACCAGGAAACAACCAAATGGGAGAGCTGGGGCAAGATGCTGGGATGTATGAACTATTGATATGAAGCTATGCCCAACTTCAATCTCTTGTCCACTGATAAATATTGTCGGCTGCCAAGACTTACTGTTGGCAATGTTTCAATCGATTATACCGCAATTCTTTTTTTAACAGATTCGCTTTTAAACAGGGGCTCGCTGTGGTAATAGAAAGTACTAAAATGATGAACACAATTCCACCGAATCATTCAAAAGAATTGACGTCTTCATGAGAAGCATCTTCCAAAGTGAATTGTTTATCTTCTTAAACTTGATTTTCCTCAATGTCTCTCTAAACTGTGCAGTTTCTGCGTACCTTGTAGCCAGAACATTTGAAAGAATTTCATTGTGTTTGGAATTAATTGTGGCAATTCTTAATATACCGATTAATGTCTCCGATCGATGAATGTTACCGAGAACATCAGAGTCAAACTAAAGGCACTGTCAGAGGAGGGAAAGATAGAATACTCTCGCACGCTGCTCTTGTGCACATTAACAATTTCAAACCAACCCAATCTCTGCAATCACTGGGAGAGAAAAGGAAACAATTAAACAGAGCCCAGTTTCAAATCTGTGAATCTTTAGAAACTCTGTGGGAGGGGAATGAAGGGTGACCTGACCGACAGAGCAGAGACTGTCAAGGGACATTCCCTTCTGGAAGGAGCAGGGGCATTTACTCTGATGTTCTCGAGCCATGAACTGATCTGAGACATTGAAAGGATCCCCATCACAGGTGCGCCATTCTCGCTGTTGTCACTGTCAGTAACAATAAAACCTGATTCCCTGACCCGGCACCCAAATCTGGCCGACGTGAAGAAAACACCGACTTTTAACCATTACACCACCAGTGCTTTCTCATGAGTTATTGGACAGCTTCTTAATGTCAAAGCATATGGTGTTTTATTTATCAGGACATACGTTTGAGCAAGTCATCGACTGTTTCCAAAAACGGAAAGAGGCCCATCATCCAAGTTTTCAACACTTGGCCTGTCCCCTTGTTTTCTCAGATTATTCAAGCACTCGTCAAATGCTATTATCCAGTCACGTTTTACAATGAATGTGACTGAAGGTTAAGATGGAAAACCTGTGTTCATACCCCCTCGGTGAGCTGAACCCCATTTCCAATACAGAGGGAAACACACCGACACATTCTGGTGGAATGACTGAGGTCTCAAGAGAGATCAACCAGAAGGAAGGATTTCACCCAATTGGCTTATTTTGTCTCATTTCAGATTTCAACACCAGAGTCTGGTTACAGCAAAGAAAGGAAGCATTCAGCCATTCCCGTGTCCGTGTTCCTCCCCTATCTAAGCATTGAGCGACGGAGACAGTGTGCTCTGAGAGAAGGATTCTCACTCATTAGAAACTGCAACATAATAGATGTTTGGAGAGACTGTGCATTAGAAATCAGTCGTAACAAAAGCAAGACAGAACTGAAGGCATCATGTGCAGAAGGATGAGAGATTATAATGCCGAATCAGACAGTGTCCAGGGTGAAGGAAACGGAGACTGTCTCTGGAAGTCTCGTCATTTGGTTTCCGTGCTCTCACAGCCATGGCCTACAAATCCTTAGCATTTATAGTTACAAATATGAAATGCTGCCTTCGACTTAATGTAAAATTGTGACCTGAACATACGCACATAAATTGTGAAATTGATAAAAATTGATCTGATTTTTTTTAAATTCCATGTTTGGGCAGAAAGAGCAATATGCAAACTCCTAGATTATCATTAAAATCCAATATTAAAGACAGTTAGCGTTTTCATAAAACTACAAAAGCAGAGGAAGAGCTGGGAGTTGCACGACTGAAGGAGGCGACTGCTCCTGCCTTCGACCAATAACTTTTCATCCCTTTCGTCACAAGAACAAATGCAGAAGCAAAATACTGGCAATCTGATATATATGAAAAAAAAAACAGTAAATGCTGGAAATATTCAACTTATCTGGCAGCTTCTGAAATTGTGGTCAAAGTCAACGCCATCACAACCTGATTGTCTTTTCTTTGTATTCACTATTAGTAATGCCCAAGTCACAACTCATTCAGACACGTTTCCTCATCTTTAAAAGGAATGCACGCTTTTAGTTTGCCATGAGAAACGTTTTGTCAATTAATTCGGTACTGAAAGGACAACCGTTTAAAGCTGTATGAAACATGTTACAAACGGTCAAACCTGACAAAATGACGTGTCACGTGAAGAAATATGTGTTTCTGTCAGGAAAGCTAAAATAAAATTGTTCATAGAAAATTGTGGTGAACTGTCTGCCGATGTTTTTGATGAGGTAAGAAGAAGTCTTGATGATGATAATCCAAAACGATCTGAAAAATGTAGATTGGGGGAAAAAAATGGCAAAAGTTCTGTGAGCCTGCTGTCAATGAAACCTGGGGAAAAGGAATATAAGGGAAAGTAGCAATATTGATCATAAATTAGCTGTGTGATGGGTTACTGATGAAGGCTGCCTGCCTGAAATTCAATTTTCATGCTCCTCGGATGCCGCATGACCTGCTGTGCGTTTTGAACACCACCCCAATGCTGAATCTGATCTCCAGCATCTGCAGTCCTCACTTTCGCCCGCAGGAAAGGTAACAGAGTCATCATTAACAATTGTCTTTTGAACTGGAAGAATCTTTCAAGCGAAGTTTGATTGAGCATTGACGTGTTGAAGTTCTGGATAGCTGAATTTAGCCCAACAGCATTCTCTGGTTTATCAGGGCTCCCAGCGCGCCCAGGAGTTTCTCTGATTGGTTGGAGGACCAGTGCATCCAGCTTGGTTCTGGAGGGCCGCTGCTTCTTAGCTGTTGGCCATTATACGTCAACAGTTGGGATTGGTCCTGCAGCATGCATAGAGTTAACATGAACTGAGAGCATGCTCGCGGCGAGTGATCATTGGAACGAAATGTTGTTGTCTCCAATCGATAGTCGGTGAGTGAGGGCTAAAGGGGAGGGAAGCGCCAGGTGCTATAGCCCAGTTAGTGGTTTCATGTTTGGTCATTATATGATTTTGGACCCAAACATAGGGTATCTGGGGCCGCGATTTAAGCCACAGAGAGACTGAGCTTCTTCCCAGAAAGAGGCCTCAGTCAGCGCCCGCTATTCCTGGCTCAGTTTTATTTTCTTTTGGGTTTTTTTTTAATTTATCAGGACACTGTTGGTTTATCTGTCTTTAGTGTGAATAGAGCTGAAAATAAATGATATTGTTTTAAATCATTACTGTGGTCCATGATTATCTGGTGTTTTTGGGAGACGCTTGGGTGTGCATTAGTGACTGAGATTGATGGAAAAGTGTACCACATTAATAGCTCTACCCCTTACCTTGCTGTCAATGCGACAGAGACGGAAAGAATGGAGCAGGAAGTGGAGGGACAGGAATCCTGAGCACGATAGCGGGTCGCGTGAGTTTTGGAATTTGGGGTCATTCGTTGCCAATCCATCAATAAAAACCCGACCCATTGTTTTTCTCACTGCTTCCCTTCCCCACCCGTTCCTACCACTCCCTACACCCAGTATCAGCAACGTTTTAAACACGTTTACGTATTTCATAAATAATCTTTCGCTTTTGTCAGAATATTCAGTAATGTGTGAACTGGAGTGAAATTGAGAGACAGAGCAGCCAGTGTACGAACATCAAAAATCACTTTGCATCTCCTCGAAACTGCCGAAGATCTGTGCTCAAATTGCTCCCCGATTGCTGGTTGGTAAGGATTTACAGAATTTTTTTGTAATCTAAATAATGTGTTCCTGATATCTGTGTCAGTTCAAGACAATTGGTTTTTATATCCCACGTTTAACAGAATGGAAATTTGAAAAATCAGAACAATACTGGCTTGTTGTGATGTTTGATCCTTCTCCATAATTCAATATGATCTTGGCTGGTCATTTTGCACAGTAACCTGCTACCTCTCTAGACCTGTACCTTTTGATCCATCTTACCCGCAAAATTATAGACATCTTCATCTCGTAAACATTCCACGTTCTGGCTTTAATTACTTTCTGTGGCAGCAAATTCCACAGAGTAACCAGTCTTTGATTAAAAAATAAAATCCTCAGCTCAGTCTGAAATTGACTACCCCATATTCTTAGAAGTGACGCCACCTCCCAACCCTCTATGGTTTGGACGCCCTGGTTTTTGAAAGCATCCTTCCTGCATTTACCTTGTTCCTACCTTTTAGAATTTTATTCGTTTCTGTGACATCCTACTTTATCATTCTAAACTTGAGTGATTTTCGTCCTCACGAATCCATTCTTTCCTTATACATCAGTCCTGTCATCCCATGAATCAATCTGGTAAACCTTTGTTGTTCAGTCTCCGTCTGGAGAACATCTTTATCATGTCAGGATTCCAAAACTGCACACAACACTCTCGGTTGTGGTCTCACAAGACCCTGCACAATTTCAGCAAGTCATCCCTGCTCCTGTGTTCAAATCCTCTCAGTACAAAGGCTGCTGCGCTTGCCTGC
>NW_025214067.1:35064-38804 GCF_004010195.1 Chiloscyllium plagiosum | reverse complement strand
AAGTAGGAATGTCAACACGGTCAATTACTGTTTGCGGCGTTAAAGGGGAAGGATATACTGTTCCAGTATTTTAATCTATGATGATAGAAGGTCTGAAGGATAGGGTTACAGAGGAACTGTTGTATATCCCTGATATCGGAAATAACTTACTAGGGAGAGTCTTAAATAGCCTCTTAGGACTGGAGATTGGAATTCAGGAAAAAAAATATAGTTGTAGAAATGGCAATGATGACAGAGGATGTGGAGAGAGAGATATACCCTATTGTATGGACTAGAGAAGGGAATCGTGGAAGACTAGAGATTCCTCCCCTAGAAATAAGTTTAAAAAGTAAAGCGGACGTTGTCTGTGAGCGACAATATCCCATTTGCATAGAAGATAAACGAGGAGTGCAGCCAGTAATTGAGGGACTGATTAGAAATGGACTGTTGGAGCCATGTATGTCTCCTTATAATACCTCACTTCTACCAGTGCGAAAATCCGATGGAACTTATCGACTGGTGCAGGATTTGAGAACATTGAATCGAATAGAACAGATCAGGCACCCAGTGGTGCCAAATCCCTGTACGTTATTAAGTAAGATTCCTCATGGCCACAAATGGCTTAGTGTGATAGATTTAAAGGATGCCTTTTGGGCTTGTCCCTTGGCGGAGGAAAGTAGGAAATTGTTTACCTTTGAATGGGAAGTCCCGAAGACAGGACGGAAACAGGTGGACTGTGGACTGTGCTTCCCCAGGGGTTTACAGAATCCCCGAAATTATTTAAAAGATGTTAGAACAAATATTGAAGAAATTTAGCAGCCCCAAGGGGACTACCATGTTGCAGTATGTAGACGACCTCTTATTAACAGGAAAAAGAAGAGAAAGAGTAGTAGAAGCCAGTAACAAATTATTGAATTTCGTGGGCCAGCAGGGACTGCAAGTATCTAAAAACAAACTACAATATGTGGAGCGAGAAGTGAAATACTTAGGACATTTAGTGAGTGAGGGAAAGCGAAAGATAAGCCCTGAAAGAATAGAGGGAATAGTGGGGATCCTGCTGCCCAGGACAACACGGGAGTTACGTAAACTTTTGGGTCTAACGGGATATTGCAGATTGTGGATTGATTCTTATGCTCAAAAGACTAAGAAATTATATCTCAAACTATTAAGGAGGAACCAAAGTGTCTAAGTTGGGATAATAAGGAAAAAGAATTAGTTGAGGAACTCAAAAGGAATCGGATCCATGCACCCATGTTAACCTTACCTTCTCTAAACCTAAGGGAGCGGCTTTGGGAATATTAACCCAGATGTGGGGAGGAATGAAACAGCCAGTAGCATATCTTTCGAAGCTACTGGGTCCAGTATCCCGGGAGTGGCCTGGATGTGTGCAGGCCATGGCTGCCACTGCACTGTTGGTGGAGGAAAGCAGAAAGCTTACATTTGGGGGAGCCCGAATAGTAAACACGCCAAACCAAGTGAGAAGGATCCTAAACCAAAATAGCTGGGGGATGGTTGAGAGATTCGCGGGTTCTGAATTATGAGGTAATATTAATAGAAAAGGATGATCTAGCGTTGGTCACGGATAATTATTTAAATCCAGCTGCCTTTCTTTGGAAAGGGGAAGGAGAATCTCATCAGAATTCAGAGCACGACTGCCTTGACGTTATAGAATACCAAACTAAGGTCCGCTTGTACCTGAGAGATGTTCTGCTTCATGCAGGGGCGAGACTTTTTATAGTCAGATCATCCCGGGTGACTGAAGGGAAAAGACATAATGGGTATGCAGTCATAGACGGGACGAAAGTTAGCGTGGTAGAGGCAGGAAGGTTGCTGAATGGGTGGTCAGCTTTGACCTGCGAACTCTATGCACTGGAAAGAGCCCTTAGGGCGTTAGAAAATAAAGAGGGAGCAGCATACAGTGACTCTAAATATGCATTTGGTGCTATGCACACTTTCGGAAAGATATGACAGGAAAGAGGACTGATCAATCGCTGGGGGAACGATTTAGGACATGAAGAATTGATTAAACTGGTCTGGGAATCCCTATTACTCCCCCGAGAAATAGCGGTTTTGCATGTAAATGGTCATCAGAAAGGAAATGAACCAGAAGTTAGGGGAAATAGATTAGCCGGTGAAGTGGCTAAGGAAGCAGGCCTGGATCCACAAGGAGTGCTGATTCATTCCCTCATACCTACTGTCCCTGATCCCCGGGAAGCTCCAATATTTACTGAAAGAGAGGAAAAAGAATTGAAAGATTTATGGGCTGCAAAAACAGCAGATGGGCATTGGATGTTACCCCTTAGAAGGGAAATGTTAAACAAAATGATGATGCGAGAAATTATGGATGTCCTACACCAAGGCAGCTATTGGGGAGGACAAGCAATGTATGATTTAGTTCTTAGGGAATATGGATGAAAAGGAATATATTCAATTGCTAAACAAATATGTGAGAGATGTATAATATGCACATAGGTAAATAAGAAGGTCTTGAGAAAACAGACCCCGGGATTGAGACCCTTCCAGAGTATACAAGTAGATTATACTGAACTGCCCAGAGTAGGAAGATTAAAATATATGCTGGCCATAGTAGATCATTTATCCGGTTGAGTTGAGGCATACCCCCCATCTACCGCCACTGTGATTGGGAATCTAAAACAATATTAGAGCACATAATTCCCCGATATGGGCTAGTAAACCGTATAGATTCCGACCAAGGAACACATTTTACCTCTAAAGTGTTTCGGGGGTAATGAAAGGGTTGGTAATTTCCTGGGAGTTCCATACTCTATGGCATCCGTAAACCATCAGGAAGGGTTGAGAGAATGAACGAAACGCTCAAACGACAGCTCTCCAAATTGATAATAAAAACTAAACTCCCTTGGACCAAATGTTTACCTATAGCTCTCTTGCGAGTACGAACAGTCCCAAGGAAAAAATTAGGACTACCCCTATGTAATCTTATTTGGATTACCTTATCTGGGAACGAATGGAGAATTGCCAATTCCTGAAACTAAAGACTTGTTCTTAAATAAGTATATACTGGGTTTGTCTTCCTCTTTGTTTTTCTCGGGAAACCGAGTTTATTGGCACAGACTTCGCCCCTTGAATTCAACGTTCATCCCATCAGGCCAGGAGATTGGGTCTTAGTAAAATCATGGACAGAGACTAAACTGAAACCGGTCTGGGAAGGGCCTTATCAGGATCCTTTGATTACCGAAACGGCAATAAGGACGGTGGAGAAAGGCTGGACTCACTACACTCTGATTAAAGGGCCAGTGGAATCTCCAGTTGAGGGAGAAGTCTGGACAGCCGAATCAACGCAAGACCCGCTGAAACTCAGACTAAAGAGACTTTGAGTAATTGACTATACAGTGGCGACGCGAGCGCGGGATTATTTCTGTAGGATTGTGTATTAAGATTTTTTGTGCTTCAGCACAATTTTTAGAATGCTGGGGATGCTTAGAGTTATGATGCTAGCTCTCTCAGTATTGGGATTTTGTCAAATATAATTTTCACATATGTTATTAACGGTTCCTGAGTCTAATAATCCGCAAGTAATAGACCTGATTCATGTAGTTTAGTAAATTGTGGGGATGTAGATAATCAGAGACAGTACCGCAGCTCAGAGATACATCTTAAGTCCTTTGGGCATTGTACTTGGTATAATGGTCTTGTCACAATACACCGGACGACCTTCTGATCACCTCTTAATTGTCCCGATCAACAGCGTCACCCAATATACCTAATGATAAAGAAAACCA
>NW_025214067.1:30406-34093 GCF_004010195.1 Chiloscyllium plagiosum | reverse complement strand
GTGGGGTGGAGGGGGGGGGGGGGGGGGGTAGTGATGTTAGGAGGAAGCTGTTGTCCTGCATATTCCTCATAGTACTGCACCTGATGGTTCAATTATTCGGGCCAGAAAGGGATTGACTACCTTAGCAGAGGAACTGGCTGAGAATTCAGGAGTAGACACATCTCTCACGGGATGGCTTGGATCATGGCTTGGAAAATTGAAGGGGGTGTTTGTTTCCCTCCTTACTTCCCTGATAGTAGTAGCCGGGGTATTGGTAGCCATTGGCTGCTGTATCATGCCCTGTATACGAGGGCTCACCCAAAGACCGATTGAGACAGCCTTAATAAAACAGAAAGCCCTAAAAGGGAATCGGGCAGAGGAACTTTTTCGATTAAATAATGAGGGGATGAGTGAGACCAGGATGGATGAAATCTCTGGAATGATGCTTCCGAATTTTGGGGGCGATGCTAAAAAGAAAAATGCAGAAGATAACGAAATGGTAATTAAAGAAAAAGGGGGAAATTGTGGGATATAGGTAAAGTAGTGTTACCTCTGCAATCATAATTATTTATGCAAGGTAAATGCACTCACACCAGTGTACAATTGTTTCAACCAAGAGCTGAGTCAACAAGAATGAAAACTATGTGAAGGAAATATATAATTGTTTTTGTATGAGCTAAAATATGCATATAAGAATGAAACGTGCCAGCAAACAATGGTAGATGTTACAGACAATGGGATAAGGTGTTGTGAGGATGTAGGTTAAGCCAGATAGGCTTGTACAAGCAGTAGTTATAAGCATCTGTTTCTCATCTGTTAATCACAGCAAACATCACAGTCTCACCAGATACAAAGATATGTAAGAGACACCTTATTATAATTTACACACTACATCTTTCCCAGACCAATGATGACACCTTATTTCTTATGACTGAGGATACTACGCGTAACATGTGTCGAGATGAAGCAAGTCCTGAATATAGGATTTTTTTCTGATAGATTTCCAATCCAAACATTATGATAAAAATGTAATTGTAGCTCATTACATTGTCAACAGATCCCCATTAAACGTATTTATCTGTTTATTCAGTGACAATATTGAAACAAATACGTTGATAAATGCTGTTGACTGTATGTTTCTGTGAAAATAAATCTTCCTTATTGACTTAATTTCTTTATAATTCTGACTCAAATGTCTGAATATTGATGATATGAAAATTGCATGAATTAAATACAATGCAAAATTTGTTCTTATTATATATTATATTTCTCCAGAAGAAAAGTAGAGAAACCAAGTATAGAAATTTTGAAGATGTAAGAATTGTGAATGACAAACCATTTCTGAAAAATGTTCACTGAATATCTAATGTCTTTCCATATCATCATGTCAGAATTTGCATTCTCAGCTGACAGATTAAGAATTATCTAGTCAACATCAGAGCAAATCCATTTAGAAATATTGAATCATTTACTTTGCCAAAGTTCTAAAAATAATTATCAATTCATTCTCATTCCAAAAATTACACAGCAATTCAGTTTAGGTTTTGTAACAAACATCGTCAAATTCACATTTTAATTTAATCCAGTATTTCTTAGTGTCAATATTAAAAAAGAATAATAGTTCTCTTATTCCAGGATAACACAAACTAATTAATGATTCCTTATCCAATACTCACAGATAATATCTGTTCCCTTCTCATTTGAATGTTCATAGAAACCATTGGATTAATATTCGGCCTTACATATTAAGAGACGTCTGATTATTTTACACTCCAATAAATGCTGTTCATTTTTACACATGACGGACAGCTATATGAGATTTCTAATCAATTTTAAGTTTGCTATGCAATATTTTTAAGATTAATTGTTGCTTATACCTAATATTTAAGAATTGATCAAATCCAGTACATCAGGCTTTAAGTGTGAAATTAAGGCTCAGTAACGTAAACGTATTGCATTGTACAAATACCAATAGTAGTGAACTGTGATTTTTATTTTAATACTTGAATCTTAGTTGATTTGCTGTTGTGGGCATGGCCTGCCCCCATCTGGAAAAGAATAGTCCATATTGGCTCATACAAAATGCCTGACAATAAAAAAGAGGCAGCCTAACTTAGAACTAAGATACAAGGTGTCAGGGGGTGATAAACTAGACTAACATTCTTTTCCAGCCTTTAATTAAAAGAAAGCACACTACCAATGGACCTACTCCTACGCCAGGTCAACAGCATTCCAGACATTTCTTGATAAGAGCATGCCGACATACAGACAAATGAGCAATCCTGATCTTCATAAATGATCTTCATGAAAGGATGATTGTCCCAGTAAATGAATAAACAGCAGCTGCAGGTTGCAGCCCAGTTCACTCACTAAGCAGGTATCACGACAACAGAATAGTTTGTTTGTCAGAAATAGTGATTATTTTAAAGTTGCTCAGAATATTAAACAAAGGTTCTAATTACAGATTCTTGAGAATACTGTGGGTAATTTGCAACATACGTTTGATACGTTACCAATACCTACTAAAGACATTATAAAAAAGCATTTAGACTTAGATGTGAAGTTAGCTAGTTTCAGGAATTAGCTTCAAGATATGATGTTCACTACCCATTAATTATAAAGTCCTGACAGTAAGAGTAGTTGTATAATTTTACACAATATAACGACCTTTATAACACAAGTCATATTACTAATCTTATAGCAAGTAAGTTAAAACTAAATGTCTTTTGTATTTCTTTGTACATATATAATTAGGACAGTAAACAATATGAGGAGTAATTGACTTTGATAAAATAAAATATAATGCATAGCAAAATTCAAGATGTCTCAACTGATAAGGCATCGTGAGAGGCCTGAGGGAGTGCAGGAATAACTTTGGAATCTAAATTAATAAGATACGTGGAAAGATCGCAAAGCCTGAAGATTATAGTACGTGTTAAACAACATGAGATTATAGGAATCTGGGAATGTCCATTAGAATGCCCATCTGCAATTATGTGTTTCAATTGGGTGGCTGAATGAGGAGGGAAGGGCTGTAACCACATTACAAGTGGCCATTGTGATGCAGGAAGTCCATAAAAATTCTATTTTCTATTGTACATGTTACATTGTGTCATGGATCTCCCTTCCAAGATTGGCCTTGGGGGATGATCCCTTCATTAACTGGTTGCTGCATAAGTAAACATCTTCCACATGCCTGAGCTCAGCCTGCCTCGTGGGTCTTCATTCCCTGTCAGGAACTCAATTCCTCTACCAATAAAAGCCAGTACGCCATATGCCTTCTTCACCGCACTATTTACCTGGGTGGCAACTTTCAAAGATCTGTGTACATGGACACCAAGATACCTCTGCTCATCCACACTACCAAGTATCCGACCATTAGCCCAGTACCCAATCTTTTTATTACTCTTACCAAAGTGAATCACCTCACAATTAGCTACATTGAACTCCATTTGCCACCTTTCTGCCCAGTTCTGCAGCTTATCTATATCCCGCTGTAACCTGACACATCCTTCCTCACTGTCTACAACCCCTCCGACTTTCGTATCATCCGCAAACTTGCTCACCCAACCTTCTAACCCCTCCTCCAGGTCATTTATAAAAATGACAAACAGCAATGATCCCAAAACAGATCCTTGCGGAACACCGCTAGTGACGGCACTCCAAGATGAAACTTTGCCTTCAACTACTACCCTCTGTCTTCTTTCA
>NW_025214067.1:18833-29055 GCF_004010195.1 Chiloscyllium plagiosum | reverse complement strand
GCCCTTCTTTAGGAATGAGCAGAGAGTGTTCAGCAGGAGAAGATAAAAGGTAGGGAGGAGGGACTTGGAGGAGGGGAGTTGGAAGTGGAGGAGATGCGGTGGAGGGCACCGTCGACCACGTCGCCTTCCTGACCTGCAGTCTTCTTGTTGACCTCTCCGCCTCCATCCTACTCCGACCTATCACCCTCACCTTGACCTCTTTCCACCTATCACATTTCCAACTCCCCTCCTCCAAGTCCCTCCTCCCTACCTTTTATCTTCTCCTGCTGAACACTCTCTGCTCATTCCTGAAGAAGGGCCTGTGCCCGAAACGTCGAATCTCCTGTTCCCTGGATGCTGCCTGACCTGCTGTGCTGTTCCAGCAATAAAGTTTCAGCTTTGATCTCCAGCATCTGCAGACCTCACTTTCTAATCTTTTCGCAAGTAAGCTAAAATTATCTGACTTCTCCATATCTTTGTACATATATAATTAAGACAGTGAATAATATGAGGATTAATTGACTTTGATAAAATAAAATATAATGAATTGCAGAATTCAAAATGTCCCAACTGATAAGGCATCCTCAGAGGGAGTGCAGGAATAACTTTGGAATCTAAATCAGTAAGATGCATGGAAAGATCCTAATAGGAATCTGGGGATGTCCATAAGAATGTCCATCTGCGATTATGTGTTTCAATTGGGTGGCTGGATGAGGAGGGAAGGGCAGTAACCACATTGCATGTGGCCATTGTGATGCAGAAAGTCCATAAAAAAAGCTGATTTTTGTTGTACAAGTGTACAGTGTGTCATGGATCTCCCTTCCGTGATTGGCCTCGGGGATGATCCCTTCATTAACTGGTTGTCGCATGAGTAAACATCTTCCACATGCCTGAGTTCAGCCTGCCTCCTGAGTCCTCATTCCCTGTCAGGGGAAAACACTTTTACAGCTATGATGACATTTCAATACAAAATTTATTGTGTGTGAAATGATTACATTCAGAGCGATATTATTTTCATGATAAAATTGCTTTTTATTTACTATTTTGGTGTACAAGAAAACATTTCGATTATATCCATTTGTTCTTTTCTTCAACCAACACTAAGTTTTAGATTATTGTAAAGACTACAATGGGGGAACCGGGAACGAGTCTTCAGCTCAAATGTCAAATGAAATGACTGTTTCCTTTTTTCAAACAAATTGATTTTTATTTTCATTTCACTATAAGAAAAAAACTGCTTGGAAATGTTGACAATTCTCCTTTTCCTCTCATATTAGATGTCAGTGAACAATAATCACACAATTATTTGAATTCCTTTCCGTATCAAATGTCATTGACTTTATATTTTGTTCACAATAATTGTCACTTTAATGGCCTAATTCTTTTCCTCTTAATTCTGAAATAAATATCGAAACATTTATTGTGATAAAAATTACATCAACAAAATTGACATGGCTCTTCAAGAAAACTATTGGAAGCATATAAATCTTGCATTGCCTGCAGTTTTAAACAAAATCATTTTTTTTCAATTACTCCTGAATGTTTTTTTCACATCATACAGCGAAGTTTTATGCTTTAATTTTCAGTTCCTTAAATTAATGAATATGCAATCGACATCAGAGCAAAGCGTTTTCAAAATATTTAGTCAATTTAAATGTCAGGATTCTAAAAGCAATTAACAATTACAATAATTGCATAACAATTTAACATAGACTTTGTAAAAATGCAGTGTTTTTCAAAAAAATTCATTCATTATTTCTTATTGTCAATGCTACTATATTAATACCTATTGGTTCAGGCCCATGCACATACCAAACACCAATAATATCCCTTGCAAAATTCTTTGAAAATGTCTGACTTTTGCTCAGGTGAAATATAACAAGTATCTCAGCCTTTGAAATTCAGAGAGCTCCAATTCCTTTCCCCTGCAATATTATTCTTCATTTCTACATATTACTCAGTCTAATATCAAGATGAGATATCTCATTATTCTCAAATTCACGAATATATATTTTTTTAAATCCCCTTGTTGCTAATATATCTTATATGTAATAATTGTGCAATCCAATAAGCGCTACAAATGTGAGATTATGCTTCTGTACAATAAATACAGCAAGGACATAGCAATGTAAAATCTCTCAAACATGGTGAATATTTTATTTATTTTAAACTTGGAAACATTTTTGAGTTGATTTAATTATAATTTACTTCGATGCTAACATTTACTGTATATCCAATCACAATATCAGTAGATTATTTGGAGGTATTATCCTCCATTCCAATAATCACAGTATCTGCTATATACTTTCTTCTGGTCACTCATAGCAAAATGTATCGAATTCCACTCAATCAATATTCCTCGGAAAATATTTGAGAATGTTGCAGTCATAAAGCTAAAATATGCAAAGTCATGATAGTCATTAATTTTATATTGATCTGTAGATCTTAGTTAAAACAACACACAGACTTTTATGCTCCAGTGCTATAAATATGAGAAATGATCATTTACTTCTCAGTAAAATAAACAAATGCCACTTACTATTATTTATCAATTTTAAATTACTGGTCGGTTTAGGAATTGTATGAGATTTGTTTTTAGCTTTCCAGTCATCTATTTCTATTGAATGTGACATTGAAATGGTGTGAAAATATCAGGGTGTGTTAATTTGAAAGTTCAATTTGCATATCTCTCACTTATCCCGTTGATTGCATGATGTTTAAGAACGTTTCACTCAGCATCCTCGAAAAAATCAGAAACTGTCTGATTTTAAATCAGATCATTCGCACCCAATTATCAATCTGTTCCTAATTCATGCAAATATCTCAATTTTATCGAACTCAATGTTCACACTAAACAATACACATAAAGCAACACAAATACTTCCATCACCATCTGATTATTGTTCAGTAGAATAACCTGAGTAAGTACCTTATTGCTCCTGAAACCAATGACAACAGGAAGCATTTGTTTACTATTCCATGCAACAAGTGCAATTGATATCTTCTATTTCAGTTCAGTAGTTAAAGATGATTTATGTTGCTTAAAACAATGCTTCTACTTTATCATGGATATTGACTGTAACACAATCATGCAAACAACAAACGTTTTGTCATTCCAAAAATCTTTAAGTTTACTTATTTTAAATTTGTGTGCAAGAGATATTTCAAATTACATCCATTTTTGTTGTACAATTCAGCAAACCTAAACTTTGAATTTGGGAATGTCTCCATTTTTGCAAAATGGAATTAGTTTTCAGATTATAGAACACATTAAATGACATTTTTTTTTCCAAGTCACGCGCTCTGCAAAATGATTATTGGTTTCATTTAATTGTAAGTAAAGAACTGTTTTGAACATGTTAATTCTTTTTGTCTTTTATATGCCAACATTATTCATCACTGTACAATAATGACACAATTATTATCATCCATTATGTACCAAATGTCATTGACTGCATCGTTTGTTCACTTTCCTGCTCACTTTCATTATCTATGAACTTTCTTCCAAATTCTGACACAAATGTCTGAACTCTGATCATAATATTGATCATCTAAATTAAGATAACATGTCTCTATGAGGAGACCATTTGATTGAAATTCATATTTCTTGTGTTACCTGCATTTGTTTTTAGCAAAGAAAGGAATATTTGTTCTATAATTACTGAATGGCTCACTTTTTCTTCAATTCATAAAGCTAGTTACTATATTTTATTCCACAATTTTCCAAATTTATTAATAAATATCCAATCAACATCACAGCAAAGTGTTTTTGAAATGTTGAATCATTATAATTGCTCATATTACAACATTAATTATCACGTCATTGTCATGATATTTAAGAATGTCTTTTGAACAAATAAGTAAGATTCACATTTTAATTTAACCAATTATTTCTGAGTACCAACACTGCAATGTGAACCTTTTTTTTATCCAGGTCAAGTATCCCACAATGGATACAGGGACTTCCCATCCAACATTAATTGTAAATGTCTAATACCTGCTTATCTGAATGATCACCGTAATCACAAACCTTAAATTCACAGACCTACATTACTTTTCACTGCAATAATTTCTGTTTGTTTGCACATATACCTCAGTCACATAGCAAAACGAGATTTCTCATTATTTCTAAATTCATTGATCGAATTTTATAATTCAGTTGTTGCTCATACCTCATAAATATTCAATCCAGTACGTGCCATAAATGTGGAATTATGGCTCTTTACATGAATAACTAACCAAATTGTAGTGTACAATCTTTCAATCATTGTTAATATTAATTCTTATTTTACCCGCAGAAACATAGTTGAATTCATTTCAATATATTTCACATCGTTGCAAACACATTGTATTTATAATTACAATAAGATTTAAGTACTTTTCATGCCACAAAATCATGTAAACTTCCTGAGTTTTGTTAAGTAAAATGAAAAAGAATTAACATCTCTGTATAGTTTCATTAAACAATGACAATGCATTTTGAATTTTTCATAGTTGAGCATTTTTGCATTTTTTGGTAACCTGACACAAATAAGTATCAGATTTTGTGATTATTGATATAATACATAAAATCAGATCTAATTTTGGATTAAAAAGCAGTTCAGTCTGTGCTTAGGTACTGTCTAATCACCATTCAAACAGCTCTTGATATATTTCTGTTGAAGGTGTGATTTGAAACCTTCCCTCGTGTCCAGTAATAGAGACACTGCCACAGCTCCACAAGCTCCTTTCATAATGTTCCCACTCAGGACGGGCAGGACTGCAATATTATGTTTAAAGTGGTTAAACAAATGAAAACTAATCAGCTGTTTATTGTAGTAATTCGAATGGGAATTAATTAGGTACTTTCTGTGTGTAATGGACTGGAAATTAAACAATATTTTATAATAACAATAGAATAAAGGAATGGTTGTCTTAAATAAACAGGAATCTCATGACAATTCTTTGAAAGACAAATTGACAAAACTGCGTGATCATTGTACTTTTATTTTAAAAATGCATCAATCATTCAATGTGAATATTCAGCCGAAGACAAGTTCCCTTCCTTTCAACAATGTACAACTTCCACAAATTCAAACTGAACAGGCATTGATAAAGGAAGGAACATGCAGATGTTAATTCTATTTTCTTCACATAAACGTGTGATTAATTTAAGTAAGTTTCATATATGTAAAAAGGGAACTCTTATTGTGGTTATAAATACAATAAATGTTAGCATGAAGTGAAATATAATCAAAACAATTCAACTGGGTTTTCTCAGTTAAAATACCGTTCAATATTCAAAGTAATTGAGTGATTGTACACTGCAATATCTTTACATTAATTCAGTGCTGAGACATAATTCCACATTTATACCCTTTTAGTGAAGCAAACTTGTGCCAGGGGTCTGAGCGGTAGGGGGTGGTTTTAATGAGTACTTTGCTTCAGTATTCACGAGTGAGTGGGACCTTGTTCCTTGTGAGGACAGCGTGAAACAGACTTACATGGTCGAACAGGTCGATGTTAAGACAGAGAATGTGCTGAAAATATTTAAAAATCATGGGGATAGATAAGTCCCCTGGGCCAGAAAGGATATAACTTAGGTTGTTATGAGAAGGGAGGCAAGGGATTACTGTGTTTTGGCGATGATCTTTGCATCCTCACTGTCCACTGCTGTCATACCAGATGATTTGAGGGTGGCAAACGTTATTCCCTTATTCAAGAAAGGCAATTGAGATAATCCTGGGAATCAGCGATGAGTCAGTCTTACATCAGTTGTGGGCAAATTATTGGAGAGGATTCTGAGAGACAGGATTTATGATTATTTGGAAAAGCATCGATTGATTAGAGATGGTGAGCATGGCTTTGTGAGCGGCTGGTTATGCCTCACAAGCCTCATTGAATGATTTGAGGTTGTGGCAAACATATTGGTGAGGACAGAGTAGTGGATGTGGTGTATAAGGATTTTAGCAAGGTGTTTGATAAGGTTCCCCATGGTAGGCTCATTTTGAAAGTTATGAGGCATGGGATATAGGGAAACCTGCCTGGTTAGATAATAAATTGGCCGACCCATAGAAGACAGGGTGAAATTAAATGGATAGTTTTCAGCTTGGAGCACGGTGACCAATGGTGTTCTGAAGGGATTAGTTCTGGGATCTCTGCTCTTTGTGATTTTTACAAATTCTTTGGATGAGGAAGTGGAAGGGTGGGTTAGGAAGTTTGCCAATTACACGAGAGTTGGTGGATTTGTGGATAGTGTGGAGGGCTTTTGTAGTTTGCTCGAGGACATTGACAGGATGCAGAGCTGGCAGATGGAGTTCAACCTGCGAAAATGTGAAGTTATTCATTTTGGAATTTCAACTTTGAATGCATATTTTCAGATTAAATGCAGGATTCTTGACAATGTGGAGGGACAGAGGGATCGTGGGGTGCACGTCCATACATCCCTCATAGCTGACATCCAAGGTGATAGGGTGATTAAGACGGTGCATGGTGTGTTGGCTTTCATTAGCGGGGAGATTGAGTTTAATAGCCACGAGGTTATGCTGCAGCTCTAGGGATCCCTGGTGAGACTACACTAGGAATATTGTGTTCTGTTCTGATCACCTCATTAGACATAGGATATGGAAGCTTTCGAGAAGGTGCAGATGGGATTTATCAAGATGTTGTCTGGACTGGAAGGCATGTCTTATGAATAAAGGTTGACAGAGCTGGGGCTTTGGTCATTGCAGTGAAAGAGGATGATAGTTTACTTGATAGCTTTGTGTAAGATGATGAGAGGCATAGATAGAGTGGATAATGAAAGACTTTGGCCCACAAAGTGCATAATTTTAAGATGAATGGGGGAAGTTGTGGGCAGATGTCAGAGATAGTTTCTTTATAGTTATTGGTGAGTGTGTGGAATGCACTGCCAGTGGTGGTAGAAGATTCAGATCCATCAGGGACATCTAAGCGACTCTGGGATAGGCACATGGATGATAGTAAATGAAGGGCATGTTGGTTAGTTTGATCTTAGAGTAGGATAAAAGCTCGGAACAACATGTTGGCCAAAGGGCCTGTACTGTGCTGTACTGTTCTATATTCTATGGATTGAAATGAACAATTATTATATATTAGCAACATTTAGATTTTCAAAATTGTATTAGCATACTTAAGAATAATGATAAATTTCATCTTGCTATTTGACTGTGCTATCTGCAAAAATGAACAGGAATTGTTGCAGGGAAAAGTAATTAGGTTTTTCTAAATTCATAAGGCTGGGATTACACAGATCATTCAAATGAGCAAAAGTCATATTTTTAACAGAGCGTGTTGCATCAGAAATAATGTATTCTTTTGTAGGTGTGTTGATTGGAAATAAAATGATTTTTTATATTGCTGTATAGGTACTCGGGCAGATTGGATTAAATTCAAATATAAACTTCACTGTAGTTGTTAGCAAGACTAAATTAAAGCATACTATAATTATTGTCATGCAAATGCCTTAACAATTACTGTTAGAATCCTGAAAAAAGGATATATTGTATCATTTTCCAAACAGTCAATAAATTAAATTGTGAAGCTCAGTATACTTGTTACCCAGACCAATTATTATGCAATTATTGTAATGGTAATGACTTGATAATTAATGCTAAAACCTAAACAGATAATTTGGTTCAATACTTTGTCAACATGTTGCTTTGAAATTGATGGGTTATTTATTAAGATCGGTAAACTGAGGGACAAAATATAATAGCTCGCTTGATATAATTGAAGGAAAAAATGAGACAGTGTTTATTGAACAGAATTGTTTTTGTTTAAAAATGCATTTGATGCAATCCTGGGTATGTGTTGGCTGTAATAGAACTCGAGGTAAAAACAATGACTGCAGATGCCAGAAACCAGATTCTGGGTTAGTGGTGCTGGAAGAGTGCGAGCAGCAGCAGAGTTTAAAGGAACCCGGAAGGCTACAGCTCAGGTGAGACAGTTTGTTTTAAAATTACTTACCGGTAGCGGGCAGCTGTGTTTTTTTTCTCTTCACAGAAAAAGCGGGAGAAGCAAGCGGAAGTGACGAAGACCAGAGGGGCAGCCGGGACCCGGAAGCAGGTATAGCGTAAGTTTACCTGGGTAGGTTTTTTTCCCTATAAAAGCGCGCAGGAGAATAAAATTCTTTCAGTACGACTTCCCTCTGATATCTTCATGCTAGTGATCCTGATCAAACATTGCCTCTCTAAATGAAGATCAATTTTCTCCTTCCTATTTTCCCCAGTAGTTATCTTGACACTGATCTGATACTCACTGATCTACAGTTCCCTGGTCTACCTCCACCCGCATCCTGTCAAGGCTCCAGTCCTCTAGCACCTCCCATGTGACAGGATCCTACTTAAACATTTGAGTCAGTGCCTTTCCTCCCTTGTCTCCAACAGCAGCCTGTGAAACAACTCATCCAGACCGGGGGACTTGTTCAATTTTATACCAGCCCAAACCATCAATCCCTGCTCGCATCTTATATCAATCTGTTTAAGAACTTCCCAGTCCATCTTCTTGAACTAACTATCTGCCTCCTCATTCTCCCAAGTTAAACAGATGGGAAGCTTTCATGTCACAATCTATCAATGTTTTCCAGCTTCGCACACAGATTGCCCTCTTGGTTTCTAATGGGCCCTGATTGTTCGCTGGTTATTCTGTTCTGCTTGATGTTCTTGTGGAATATCTTGAAATCCTCGCTAATCTTGCTCATAATTTTCAATGACCCTATGTTCGTCACTCCCCTCTGAGTGATATTTTGAACGTTTCATTTAGATCAACCCTCATTCTCTGAAACTCTACAGCATACAGGCGGAGTTCCCTCATTGGACAATATTGCCATCCGAGGGATTAATCTGGAAAATGTCCATTCAGTATTTGAGATCAGTATGATTTACTTGGATCAGGGAATCAAAGCTGTACTCAATACTCCAGGTGCAGACTAACCAACATTCTGTGTCACTGGTGCAGAACATTTTTACTCCTAGTCGGTGCAAGTTACTTCAGAAGCTGGAATCTGTAGTGAAACCAACACATGCTGAATATCACAGTGAAACAGTGAAACATGGAGAGAGAGCACAGAGCCTTTCATCGTCTATATTCTGATTCCCTTAACAAAGGGAAACTTAACTTTTACCTTCCCCCATTTGCGTATGTTCCTCCCAATATAATTATCTTTATTGTTTTAGGGATAACTTACTATATGAATTCTTTAACAATCCTCCTGATATCCAACTAGACCACATCTACTGGTTGTCCATTGTTTATATCGACAAGAGACATCTTCAAGCAAAAATTTGGTAAATGTTGCCTTCCCTTTCAGAAATCTAGAATCATTCTCTAGACTATGCTATAACTTTCCAAGTGTCCAATATCACATTCTTTATAATAAATTCTGACAGATTCCCCACTGTGAACAATAAGTTAACTGGTCTGTAGTTCACCATTCTCCCTCTTCTTCACTTTGTAAATCCTTAGAGTGCATTTATAACTTTCCAAATTGAATACGGAAAAATAGAATGATTCCCAATGCAATTATTATCTCTATTTCTGCTTTCTCTGAAATTCTGGTATGAAGTACATTTAGTCCGTCAGACTTATCAATACAGTTATGTTTTCAAATGCTGCCTCGTCACTGATTTTAGTCTTTAGTTACACAAGTCCCATGGTCACTTGGTATTTCTGGGAGATATTCTGGACCCTCCTCCATGAAGACAGATATAAAATAAATGTTTAGTTTCCCTATCATTTTTCTGTTCTCACAATAAATTATCCTGCCCACACATTCACTGTTCCACATTTGACCTTGTTTTTATTTTCCTTTCAAATATTCATAGAGGCTTTTCGACAGTCTTTTTGTTTCTGGTTAGTTTGTATTGCTGTTCTATTTTTACTTTACTTATCAGTTTATCAGTCCTGTTTTGTTGTGTCCAAAAGTTCAATGAATGCACAATATATGACCCTTTTCTAAGGCACTTTCTTCGATCTAATGTAATTTTTAACTTCTTTTGTTCGCCATCGTTGAGTCACCTTTGGCTTTTGCGAATTATTCCTTGGATGGATATATGTATATTACAGACCTTACAGTGCTTTTGTAATTAACAGATAATGTCTGTCTTTCATTTAGTCATTTTAATGTACTTTCCAAATTCACTAAACCCAACTTTATTCTTGTATCTTAATGGCTTGCACGACTCAGGTATATACCCGTAATATAAGAAAAAGAACTGCTTGCATTCAGACGTCATGTAAAATTCAA
>NW_025214067.1:0-11342 GCF_004010195.1 Chiloscyllium plagiosum | reverse complement strand
TGGTCAAGCAGCATCCGAAGAGCAGGAAAGTCGACGTTTTGGGAATAAGCCTGATGAAGTATTCATACCCAATACGTCGATTCTCCTACTTCTTGGATGCTGCTTTACATGCGGTCCTTTTGCAGCAACAAACTCTCCACTGCGACAGACTGTCGTATATCCGAGTTCCCAGGGACGGAATCAGAGAGTCTGAGTGCCCTGAGTACACCTACTGGAGACACCTCGCAGTGGCGTTTGGGGGCAATTTGTTCTTCATGAATGTGGGTCTCGATTTGCCTTCCTCTTGGTCCTTTACAATGTTTTCTGCACTCGTTGCGTGGAGTATTGTTTGTCCACATGTGTCCAGCACATGCTGGGTATTGGTCATTTGTTCTGGTGAGTTGTTGACTGAACCTGGCTTTCGAATTATGTTCTCTCATAAATCCTAATGATGAGAGGAGTGTGGCTGTCAGTTCTGAGATATTCTCTTCATATAAAAGGTAGAGTGCTTAGTATATCGGGTCATAGCATGTCCTCCAAACATTATTTCTCTGTAAGGAATCTGCAGGAATATCTATTGTTGGCAAAACGTTTCTGGAATAGTCAGTGAAAACAAAGGCTAGCTGCCCTTCGTCGCAATACACACAGTCGACTGGAAAAACAAGTTGGACTGGGTCAACACATAAAAAGTAGGAGAAGCCAAATAGAGGGTGGCCAGAGAATTTCTAGAAGGACTACACTCATCCATGAACTCCATCAACAAGCACGTTGAGCTAAACCCAAAATACTGAGACCTGCAACGAAATAACAGAACCAACAAACAAAAGGAGTGCAAACGAACTCAAATCAATTCCAAATGCCACAGGACAGTCACGCTTCACAGGAGTCTCAGCACCCCTGAAGATGTTGCCGAGAAAGGGGAGGAAACGGTTGCAAACCATATTCCTAAAACCACCAAATTTACCCACAACTGCACCCTGCACTAGAATTACAAATCTTTACACAAACCTGGAAACCCCAAAACAGTCCGGGCCGTGGCAGCAAGGAACTGAACTCTGGACACCCACGTGACAGGTGAGGATAGTAAATATCACACTACGGAGGAGGTCAGAGCCAGTCAAGCTCCCAGCTCCTTGTTCGTAACATTGTTAAAAATAACTGGTTGACTCTTCTCATCCCATTTTCTATCCTTTGGACTTGTGTGCCGTCAACACCACAAATTCGCAAGTGAACACCTCAGAAGGTTATTAGGGTTTCTGCCGCTCTTACGCTTGGAGACAGTGAGTTCCAGATTCCAAACACTCGCTGTCTGATTAAGCTTTATATACATCTACTCAAACGTTCTTACATCTTACCTTAAATCTCCGGTTCACTGGTGATTAACACCTCCATCATAGGGAAACGTTTCACTCAATGTGCCCAATCCATACCCCTCATTATTTTCTATACATAAACTGTGTTTCCTGTCAATCTCCCCTGTTCTCAGGAAAATAATCCCAGTCTGTCGAAACACTTCAATAGGTGTGCTTCTTCAATCCAGGCAATATCTTGACAAATCACTTCTGCACTGTTTTGATAGCTGTCATATCGTTTCTATCATGTGAATTGCAGAATTGTAATCAATACTCTAGCGACAACTGAATGATGATATGAAATAAATGTGCAAAAAACCACCGAAATTGGTCTTTTCCAATAAAGTATCTTCACCTCGATTTGGTACGGAGCCTTTTTCGTGAACCTGATGCTCTAATACTCTCTGGTCCATTCGAATCAATCACTATACGTGAGGATTGATCATGCAACCACCTTATCTGAGTGCATTAAGTGGTTTGTAGGTCCTGATGGTGACATTGGGGCACGTTCACCGAGCAACAGTGACTTAATGGTGTCAAAGTGAAAGTGAGTGTTCGACGGTGGAATGCATCAGTGACATGGTAGGACTGACAGAAAGGGGGGATTGTGTTTGTGAAAGAGAGCGAAGTCTCCAATATTGGGTGAATTGGAATTCTGATATATGAATCGCAATGACAGCAGAGAGCAGACTGCAGGAATAAAATCACCTTGGAAATGGTTTTCCCGTTATAAATAGATTGATTCATTTCGGTGTTTGTTTCACACAGGTTACGTCGCATAACATGGAACAAATGTGCCATGCCATTACTCGGAAATGAGCGAAGTTTGCTGCAGTCACAACACAGATTACGAACCACTATATGACCATGTGAAAAAAAAACAAAAAAGTGAGGTAGTTGAGGAAGAGCACCGCATGAAAAACCGGAAGTCTTTTCACATACTGGAATGAGGTGTGGATACTGAGATTGAGTTGAAACCTTTTCTTTTATATCCCCAGAGACTGTGGATATTTAATCATTGAGAATGTTGAAGACTGAATCCGATTATTTCCTAGAAAAGATGAAATGTACAGGCGATAATTCACGGTATTGCCGAAATGTAGTTTTCAGTAACACAGAAGTTCCACATCGTTATTTTATCAGTTCCACGAGACAAGGAAGTAAATATTGTTCACACTCACATCACACCGGTTCCCAGGTCTGGAATCAGACAAACTGAGTGGCACAGAGGCGATGATCTAATCGGAAATGGGGAGTAGAGTGAATGCTTGTTACTACTCTGTTGTTCGGTGATGAAATCCATGAGAATGCAGTACGTGTATGAAAGCATAGGGCCGATAAAACGCTGAGGCTGGAAGCTCCAACCTCAGCTGGAGCAACTACTGTTCACATGGAGAAGGGAGCATTAGGACATCGGGCTGGGAGGTCTAATATCACCTGGAGATGCTTTAATTGACATGGCGCAGGGAGCACTGGGTTGGGGGGGGGGGGTAAGATACTGAACTACTTTAATCAGAATTGAAATAGTTCCTGGCAGCACAAATGATTGTGGATTGAGAGAGGATTTGCCCCAGGGAATTGGCTCAATTGTAAATTAAAATTTTGCAAAGATTGAGCACGTGTGCAGTGAGAAAAATGATTTAATGATGTCGCTGTCTGACATTTCTTATATGTCTGACTCAATAGTCGGTCCTTTCTGGAAGGGTTTTAAAATCATTTTTTTCAGACTATTCAATTTCCTGCAAGCTTGTTCAGGTCATTAAAGTAATGTAAAAGTCCGAACATTAAAGGAGATATATAATGTTGTGATTCGGCTTGAGTTTCCATCGAATAATGGAGGAACAACAGGAGAGAGGAAGTGGAATTTATCAGATCGGCCGTAATCAAATTCAATATCTGGGCAGACAGAGGGTGAAAGGAAGCTTCATGTAGACACATGTATTTTATTTGCCGATGAAACTGACCACGTCACAAAGTGGTGACGGCATCTGTGACAGGATTCCTTTCGAAGCCTCGATTCAATTAATCACCCCAAGAACATTAGTGTCAATGTGTCGGATTCTGACAGCAGGGGAAAAGCCTAGATAATCCCTTCTCTGTCGGTCATTTCAGCCTTTGTTCTCCATCAGTTCCGTTTCCAAAGGAGTTTCTGAGGATTTTGAAACTTGAGATTGGGTATTTGTTACGTTTCCTTGCCATTCCTTGGAGCTGCAGCAACTGAGCAGCTGGGACTGGTAAATATAAAGTAGACTTCTGTGGTGACCATGGTATACTCAGGGGATTTATGGAAGGGATTCTTGCACTTGCATATCAGGAATTCAATCCACATTTTAGCCTCACAGCAACTCGTCATCAGTTTGGTAGAGCCGAAAGGCCTTGCTGTCGAGCCAAACAGGATTCCAACCTACAAACTCCTGACCCGTATACAGTTGCATTATCCATTGCGCCACTGGCCAGGACATTACGGCATGTATCCAGATTTCAAAGCAGTGTTGTTAAAACGAACATGAACAACAACGTTCATGTTCACAAGTTGAATAACCAGCAAAGATAATCACCGTCACTGCTTCACATCAATGGCCCACACTTTTTGAAGAAACAGACGCAAAAAAAATGCCTGTCCCCATGAAGCTGACATTCTTCTGATATCTGCGCTAGCCTTAAATGCGATCACTGTTAATCTGATAGATTCCAACTCTAGTTCCCTGATTTTCGTCCATAATTGAGTAACCTCGAGTGTAATCACAATAGATGTTCCAGTTAATTTTCTTAGCCTTAGATTACTTTAACGATCTGTGCGACTTCGCAGCAAATTCAATAATATGAAAAAAGCTGAAACTCGCTTCTATAAATTTAACTCAGTGCAAAGTCAGCCATATGAGAAAGGTCACAGAGCGTAAAAAATGCCCCTGTTTCTTTCTGCACAGATTTGGTTCCCTACAAACTGGAAACAGGCCATTTGGACAAACAAGTGCACACTGAGTGTTCAAAGAGGAACCCACAAGATTCATTTCCCTCTCAGTAATGCACCTAACAGTATCGGCAATTTAACATGGTCATTGTTACTGACCATTTTATATTGTGAGATGAAACCAGAGAACCCTGAGGAAATCCGCAAATATTCAAGGAGCATGTTCAATCTCCACAGAGACAGTCGCCCAGTGCTGGAATCGAACCCGATCAATAGCGCTTTGAGAGTGCAGAGATAACCACTGAACTCCTCCACGAGTACAAACTTTGCAGGATTTCTCTATATAGCTGAGACATTTACCTTTGGAAGCATATCCCCTCAGTCCTCAAATATGTGTCCTGCTAAAAACTAATTCACTTCAGAATAAATAGCTGAGCATCCTTTCCCTCAACCAGATGTCCCAATGCTTCCTGCTTCATGTCAATAGAAATTGCTTCAGGTGTGTTTGAATCTTCAAACATGATGTCCAAATGTTCCCTGCTCCATGTCAATAAGAACGGCACATGGTGAGGTTGGAGCTTACACCCTGACGTCCCAGTGCTTCGTTCTCAATATCAATAAAACTGCAGCAAGTGACGTTGGAGCTCCCGGCCTGATATTTCAATAATTCCTGCTGCTCCATATCAAAAAGTTGGTCCAGGTGCGGTTCCACCCCCCAGCCTAATGTCACAATTCTCCCAGCTCTAAAACAATTGAAGGTGCTCCGGGTGAGGTTGGAGATTCCAGTCTCAGCATTTCCGGCATATCTGTACCGTCAGAGAAGGGCCTTGCCCTCATCGATCACATCACTGGTGGTCTTTTCCATCCCCATTTACAGCTGGATCTTCGGGGTGCACCACTCACTAGCGCCTCACACACCCACTCGCCTATTTATCTGGATGTAGGTTTGCTCACTGAGCTGGAATGTTCATTTCCTGACGTTTCTTCAACATACGAGGTAACATCTTCATTGGGCCTTCCAGCGAAGGGCTGTTGCTAATTCCTGCTTTGTATTCATATTTTTCTTTGTTCGAGGTGAAGAAAACATGATTTCTTTCGTTCTTTGCTCTCTCTCTCTCTCTCTCTCTCTCCTGAGTCGTTTAACTCCTCTTGTTGATGACTGAATCAAATAAGTGTTTCACCGGAGCTGCATGTGCCTCTGTTTCCTATTCTTCCCTGTTTAAACGTTGCTGACATGAAGGAAATAAAATTGTTACGAAGTCATTTGTAAGGAAGTCTAGTATTTCCTCATTTTCTGTTCCAACATGGCTTAGACTTCAGAGCGAAGATATAAGAGTGTGAGTCAAGCAGTTCATCTGAGGAAGTAGATATTTTCATTCCTGTTGCTAATCGAATAAAACGGCAAATGTGCCCTGTGTTGAAAAACTCGAAAATGTGAATTTGTGAAAATCATGATTAAGGATTTCTGGTTTTGATTCACAAAGGTTGAGAAACGGCAGACAACGTCCAAATCAGGCATTTCTTACATTGGATTTAAATTCAGTTGACGGAGACCATACATCGGTATCAAGTGTTTGCTGTGACATCAGCAATTGAGTTCCCCTTCACACTGACCTGCGCCATCTTCGCATGTAAAGCAAATGTGGTATGACTGGTACAGAAAGGAGCAATGCCCGTTAATTGGCCTTACACAGCACAGCCATCAGTGGTGTATAATTCGACTTATATTTCGGAACAAGGAGGACAGAAACTTAGAAGAGAAAGTGGTGCTGGAAAAGCACAGTAAGTCGGAGCAGCAGGAGAATTGACGATTATGGCTTAAGCCCTTCATCATCGCCAATACTCTTTCCACGGGGAGAAGGCAACATAACAAAGTTTCACACAGTAATTAATCCGGAATAATTACATTCCTTTTTACCAAGGCAACAGATATGGGCGAGCAAATTCAAAGACAGTTTTGCTAATGTGAACATCAAACACTGATGCTCTGTTCACGTCAATCCAAAAGGCTACCGAAGGGAACAAGAATGATTCTGCCTCGTTTTGAACCGGGGATATCCCGTGTCTTATGTGAATTTCGATTGGGAAAATTTTTTCGGGATCACCGAGGCGACAGAAAGCATGTAACTTCCCACTTAAACAGGATAGCCACAAGTACTAAAGACACCAGCGCATATTGAGGACCGCTGCAGAGACAAATTTGAAAAAAGAGGTTCATGCAGCAATTAGTTGAAATTGTATTCCTTTTCGCCATTAAAGTATTGTTAGGCGACTAAATTCAAAACGAAGTTTGCTGAAGAGACTGCAATCAAACCCCATCCATCACAATCTGGAAGCCTGTCGCCTATAAGGAAGGAACAACAATGTTTCTGTCCGTCTCTGAACACGGCCACTTTCGCAGAAGCTGATACTTCTCGACAGGAAGCATCAGGGCTCGCTGACTGCTGGTTTATAAATACTTACCGTCTATGGTGAAAAATTCCGTGCGTATTCAGAACAAGGAAGAATAGATATCGAATAAAATCGTAGACAACAATTAATTGGACTTTTATTCGCTTTCACCACAGCGGAGGAATGGGCTGGGACATTCAATGGAAAGTTTACTTGCAAGAGCAGCAAGCAATAAGATCCACCCATGTTCAGAAACAAGCCATTTAATTTTTTTGTGCTCGACAACTGGAAACAGGGATACTTCAGTTTGGAGGAGAACGTGATAACCGCTCCCCCACAGAAACACAGCGGGGGCAGTGCCCCCATTTAACTGCCCCCGCCCCCCCCCCCCCCCACCACAACCCAAGCGGTAATTGCTTTTCTTACGATTAATCGTGTTTGCTGCGCTGGCATCTTACCAAACTCAGTCACACATAGAGACATTGCAACAAGTTGCCAATATATATGAAGGGGTCGGGTTCAGACCCACGTTGGAAACCACACTGGATCCTAAAAGCAGGTAGAGTAAGCATTGCAGAGAGAATTCTGTAGATTGGTGTTGAGACTCATATCTGCCATCATCACATGGTGGAACAGACGACTTGGACTGAAAGGCCTATGCGGCCTCCTCTACCTTCTGGTCTCTGGCTATCAGGTATGGAAGGAGACAGAAACAGAGTTATTTATTCAGTTCCAGGACCTCCCGTCAGAGCTGCTAAACATGTTGAGATGGGATATGTCTGTATGAAATCTTGAAACTGTCAAAATGGATATAGAGTAAATAATAAAAGAGAAGCTAAGGATAAAGTTGGAAGTCAGGAGATATTCAATAGAAAGGGAGGGGGCAGAAAAGCAGAGGGAGATGGACATGAAAAAAATATGCTGACAGTCCTGCTAATATTTTAGGGCAAGTTCTATGTTTGTTACAGAAACAGAAAATGGAAGAGTAATCCTCGGCCAATCAGCTCACCCTGATCTTGGAATGTTTGACTGACTCGCTCCCACAGATCACTTTCGTCCAGCACTGAATACTCAAAACACTGCTCAACCCCACTCCCATACCATTTACCAAACATAAGCTGTTTTTTGCATCAACCCGCATGGGCACACAAGAAGTTCATTTTCCATGTGAGTGGTGAAACATTTACTGAAAGTTCCCTATATTTTCCATCAGAGCCTTCTGAATCAGTTCATTTCATTTCAGCACCATTTGAAATGGAGCCATCACTGACATTCCCCACAGGAAGTGGACATTTTAATGCATGGTGGAGTGGAACGTACACCTCAGAAAGGGACATCATGCACCGTACATTTACCTACACTGATCGACTTGTCTTGGCAACTTGCAGTGAATTGAAGAGACGTTTCCCTCAGAAACGGACGTGTCAACGAAAGAATGAAAGTGCCCACAGTGAAAGTTGAATGAAGAGCTGGGATCCAGTACGAAAATGAAAGCACCCATTGTGCAACTACTCAGAAATCAACAGTCGCAAACGCTCAAATTAAAACCGCCAGAACACGCATAGCCCTTCCGTATACAAGTGCAGACAGTAGTGGAGTTGTGATATCGACAGCAGTGAGGTTTAAACCCACAGCTCGATAGAGACTGGTGCTTAGATCCAGCGCCACAGACCACTGGGCCACGCTACCCCACGAAAGAAGCCCACCAAGTCTGTCATGACTATTATTTCAGCAAGCTGATCCCCCACACCCCCTCCCCCCAGTAATGCATGTTGTTTGGAAGTGTCAGAGAGCTCTTGTGGGAGATTGGAGAATGCAATGATAGAAATCTTCATTAAGATAGAGATTGACAGAGTTGATTCTGAGTCGAGGGGATAAAATCTGAATAGAGTAAATCACGATGGCAGAAGGAGGAAAAGGTTACAATAAATTGCGGAACATAACTTAACTGCATGACAAACATCTATCGAGCCTACTCAAGACTTTTTAAATCTTCCTCCTCTCACATTAAAAGTTTACTCACTAATTTTGAAATCCGTCATCCAAGGTAAAATGAATGCCATTTACATTGTCTATACCGTTCAACACTTTATAAACTGCTCTAAGGTCACCGCTCAATCTCGTACATCCCACTGAAAACGAGTCCCAGACTTTCCAGCTGTTCCGTCAAATACAAAATCTCCATTCCCAACAAAAACCTGGCATATCTTTATTGCACCTTCCTCAGCTTAATAATATTCTTCCTCAAGATTACGACTCCTGGCAATGCCTCAGCAACGCCCTGTGCAACCACAAGATGACGTACCAACTCCTATTCTCAACGGACTGAGCATCATAAACATTTCCTTTATCACCTGATCTACATGTCATGCAAACTTCAAATAATTATGCGCCTGAACCCCTTGGTATTCTATTGGACAACATCACCCAAATGCACACTATTAATTGTCTAAGTATTGATCATCGCATTTATCCTAATTAAACACAGCCTGCTGATCCTTCGTCGAGTCACATATTGATCTTTGTCATCTCAGACAACTTTCTTTACAGTCGACTCTGCCACCAATTTTGCTGGCATCTACAAAATTATTTCCCATGCTTGGCATATTTTCATTTAAATAACTTATATAAAATGGACGAGCAGAAGTGGACCCAGCACCGGTCCCTGTCATTGACTGTTGCAAACAATCCTCCATTCTGAAAAAGAATCAATCGTCACATTCCGTGTCTGTCTCATGCTATCAGATCAATTTTATATCCAACTCGAAAGCTCACCCTGATTCACATGTGACATAACTAGAAGCATAAATCTACCATATCGAACCTTGTTCAAGGAATTACCAATGACCAAGTAAAAAATTTGTTATAGCTCTGCCCTCATAAATCTTCTGTTATTTTCTCATAAATACAATCATGTTTGTGAGACGCAATTTACCTCACCCAAAACCATGCTGAATATATTTTTTTTAACTCAGAATGCGAAAAAGTCGTGTCTTTTAGAATCACTTCCGATAACTTACCCACCACCAAAGCTAGACTCACAGTCCTGCAGTTCACGGGTTTCTCTGTGCAACCTTTCTTAAATAAATGCACAACATTGGGTAATCCTCGGGTATTTGGCACTTCACCTGTGGTTATAGATGATAAATTATTTTTGAAAGGGGCCCCATATTTTGCTCACAACCTCCCACGAAGTCTTGGGATACACTAAGTCTGATTCCAGACAAATATCCAAATGTTTATTTTCAAATAAATCCAACTTTTCGTCTTTAAAATTGTGAACTAAAATATTAATTTGAGTTCTCAAGCATCGAAAGTAAAAACTGCCAGTCATTTTGTATCTCTTTCATCTACTGCGATTCGAGACAAATATAAGTAGTTACACCACCAAAAGGTGCTAATTATTCTTTTGCTTGGAATGCCCTTGTAGAATCTCTTTAGATTATTGTGATTGGGCAAAATTATCTCACATCAACTCTCAAATAACCTATATGTCAACATTAAGAGAATACTGAACTAAATCTCACAAATGTTTTAGCATTTCCGATTTTGGAAGCCTTTTCCCTTTCAGAAAGTATGCTATGTCTCTACTCTTCTGCCCAATACGTCTGACCACGCACTGTTTCATAGAGTATTCCACATGCCAAATCTTTATACACTCTCCGCGATTGTCCAGGTCATTCTGCAGCCTTCCACCTTCTAAACACGAATTATCTGTCCCCGTATCATTGTCTCGTCTGAAAACGTAATAATAACGCCCTCTATTCCTTTAACCAGATCATTCATGCACAAATTGAACAGTTATGGTTTCAGTACAAACACCTGATGAACTCCACGAGTCACCGTCTGCCATCCTGAAAGAGCCCAGTTTCCCATCTCCATGTTTTCTGCCAGTCAGCCACTCCTCAGGCCATGCCAGTACCTTGCTAATAACACAATGTATTCTTATTTAACACCTTCCCAAAATGCACGTTGTGAAATGCCTTTTGGAAATGCAAACAACTTACATCCCGTGGCTCTGCTTTGTTTCACTTGCTCTTCGACTCCTCAAAGAATTCTACAAAATTTTATGAAGCACTGCCCTCTCTTCATTTACTCTGTGAACACATCCTTACAACGACATGCCACGTTGAGTTTAACATGTGAATATGTTAATGGGATATTAGTTCCAGAGAACATGAATAGCACTTCGCACAGACGAGACATTTGCAAAGTTTATCATCAATGTGAACACGTTGATGACAAAACAGTCCCCAGTAAATTGTACCGTGATTCCCACAGTAAGAGCCTTGAGAAAATCTCTCCTCAGTGTGAACACGTTGATGGGACTTCTGTTGCACAGACTTTCTAAAGGACTTCCCACTGTCTTAGCATTTGAAAGGTCTCTTCTCAGCCTGCACCATGCGTATTCGAATGGTCTGTGTCAGTGTGAACGAGCTGCTAATGCAGCATGTGAGATGACTGAGTGGATCCCTTTCCACACACTGGACAGTTGTGACTCCATCAATGAAGTTCCAGCTCATTTGCGAAAATGAATCTTACCCCACAATCCCTTCAGTGGCACAGTTTCCTCCCGAGAGTAACTGCATTTCGGTTTGTGGCTTTGATGATTGGCTAAAGCTTTGCTGAAACACACAACACGCATTCGGTTTCTCTCCCACTGTAAATTCGATGTTTCCTTCCATGTTCAATATCTGATCACGTATCAT
>NW_025214066.1:34908-38796 GCF_004010195.1 Chiloscyllium plagiosum | reverse complement strand
TGATGGGAAAATACATTGATGGAGCAGCTGAAATGTTTGTGCTGAGGAGGCAAACCTGTGGATCTCCTGCAGAGATGTCCTGGGACTGAGAGGATTTTTGGCGACTGACCCTAAACCTCTTTATTTATGTTCTGAAAGACCCCGTCCAGTGGGAAGGATACACCTGATGCACATTCAGCTCAAATAAGTACGTGGTCCTGATGCCATCCTCAGGCAAATACTGCCTTGGTATCAAAGCCATTCACTCTTTCCTGAGCCCCTGTGTTCGCCTCTTGTTCATATTAATAAGTGACGGTGTATGTGTCGGGAGTGCTTTCCTCTCACGGAATGTAATCACTGTCAGGAATGATCTGGGCTGGAGACCTAGGGAAGCTATATCACTGAAAGCATTTCAGGAGGAGTTAGGTGGATTTTTGACCTGTCAGAGAGCTAAGGGGTGAAGAATTGGGCATTAAAGAGGAGTTAATGACAACAGTAGATCAGTCATGATGTTATGCAATGGCTTGATCATCCAAATTACCTGATACTGTTCCTTTTATTCTCATATTCAACAATTGCAAAGTTAATGGCTGTAATTTTCCTGAATGTTCTATTATTAAACGTTGCAATCAGAGAGAGTAAAGTATTTTGTGAGTCATCTCTTGTTGAGGTATGGGGACTGTACTCACGGTGAACCTGGGTCTATAATATCACCAACAAATGAACCACACGTTGCAGAGAGGAAACACTCTGTAAAGAGACCAGAGGCGTCTTTCGAACCAAATAACATTTTCCAACGGACACCAAACCATGTTTGACAGTCTTGAGGGACTGGATGAGATCCTATGTTACTGTTGACCAGGTATCTCGAGCAAGTGGCCTCCATCTGCTCCTTGCAGGAGGTGTGAGGAGTTGAATAGAGCATAGCAACACAGGACTGAGCAGCAGGAGTGCGCCATTAGATAGTTTGTCATCGCTCCATGTGCTTTTGGTCTCAGCAGCACGTTTCTGTCTGTATGCCATTTTACTACATACAAAAACAACTTTGAATAAATGCAAACATCTAGGCACCACAATCCTCTGAGGAAGGGAATTTCCATTTGAATAGCCCTTTGATATTTTCTCATTTATGTTCCAACAAATGCTGAAGGGTCACTATGTCCTTTTCAAGTCCCACTTCTCTTTGGTTACACCCATCTTTAATGCAGCCAGTTTAGTGAGGTGGCCAATTATTTACGTCTTAGACTAGGCCATTTTCTAGAAAAATGTGAGACACAGAAAGTTGAACTCATAACAAATGGTGAAATGGTAGAGTGCCCCAAATGTCATTCTGCTCACACAAGCTACTGGTAGTGGGATTTCTTTCTGGAACAGTGGATTTGGCTGAATTCCCATCATTTCAGGCAGTGGAGAGATTCCAATCAGTCCTCACCAGGAATCCTTCACAAGTGGTAAAGATGACGCAAAGATTTTATGGTCTCATACTTTGCTATCTGGCGGAACAAAGTAAGAGAGAGGGATCAATCGGCTGCTCCTTCTCAGACAGGGAACATTTTTCTCCCTCTCTGTGTTGGAACATAAAATAATGTCAAGTGAACACCAAACTGGACCATTCTTTGGAAAACCTGATTATGGATTATATGCAGGTGCGTCATTGCTCTTGTTGTACACAATTCCTTCCAATCATAAAAAAAATGTCCCCACGTTATAATTTGAAGACATGCTTACATTTGTGTGTGTAATTTGTAAATATTGGTCGGTGTCTTCATAGTATGTGTGTTAATATCAATGCATCTTTTTCTTAAAGTTTTTTTTTATGCTTTAGTCTCCCTGACAAGACATAATATGCATCCAGCTGATACACTTTTCAGAAAGTCATGGATGGTTCAATACTATTTCTCAGTTAAGATCAAAACTGATAATCCCCCATAACAAAAGGCCGGCATTCCAGGAATGAGTAAAGGGAAACCTCTTTGAAAATCTTCGAAAAGAATTATATCTTTTTATTTTAGTTTAGGGGATCAATCCTGCACACAGTGCATCAGTTGTGGTCTCAGCAATGCCCTGTACAGATGCAGTTAAACATTCCTGCGATTAAATCTGATACCTTTTCCCAAAAACAGCATCATTCCACTTACCTTCCAAATCACTTGCTGCATCTGCAGACTGACTTCATCTGACTCATGTCGCAAGAACTTGGAAACTTCCTGTATCACAGAGTTCGGCAATCTCTCTCCATTTAAATTGTTTACCATTGTTTCTTCCTTCATGCCAGAATAGACAACTTACTTTATGTTATTTCTGCTGAAGGTTTGCTCACTAACCTTCCCTGCCTGTATCATATTGCAGACTCACTACCTCCATTTGACGACACATTGAATGACCATCTTGGTGTACGACCCAATTGAGCTCCAAGCCACTCGGTCCCCTTCCTCCAGGTCTTTGATACAGATGATTGATCACTGATGACCCCACAGTGATCTCTGAGGCACTCCATCAGTTACAGCCTGAAAATAAACATTTACCTCTACTCTCTATTTCCTGTTAATGGCAGCTTCCCTGTTCCTGTGTAGCGGCTCAGGTGGGTTGAATGGCCTCCTCCTGGACTGTGTAGTGTACTGAACAAGTGAATTACTTCATTCTATATTCCCGTGTGATTCCTTAGAGGGGTGGAATGGTCTCCTCCTGTGACATTGTAACGATCCTGTCTGACTGAATGGAGTGGTCTCCAACCCTGTTAGATTGAGGGAACAACACATGGGATATGGACAGCAGTATATCTCTGCAAGAGCCTGGAGGAGTGGATTGAGGGAACAACACATGGGATGGGCAAAAGTTGTCCATTCGGTTGCACAATTCAGAATGTTCATGACTGAGCCAAGTGTGTCTGACCATCCATTTCCTGTCTGTTCCCAATAAAGACTGACACTTCTGTCCAGTAAAAATGAGTCGAGCTCAGCCTTGAATATCTTTAATAACTGAGTCTTCACTGCTCCCTGAGGATGAGGACACCACAGGTAGCACAACACTAAAGTGAAAGGGACGTCCTTATTTCATTGTGGGACTGTTATTTTAAAACTGTGTGAACTGAACATCAAATCACCACCTCTTTTCAGACATAAGAACAGAATATTATGGAATAATTAGGAACATAATCCATTCCGGACTCCAAACCTATCCCACATTCCCACTGACCCTTTCCAATCAAATATGTATCGCACCCAGCCTCTGCTGCTGTCTCAAGAAAAGAATGCCTGATAGCAGAAGACCGCAGGAGCATTAAGGAAATGAGCAGATTGAGGCCATTCAGCCTATCGAGTCATAAATTCCGGACAATAATTTGTTATATGTACCTCGAGCTCATTCTTTTGCCTTCTCCCTAGTATCGTTGATACCCTTACAAATCAAAACACATCGATTTGTGTCTTAATGACACTAGTGCCTGTGTCTCTGTGTATCTGAATGTAAGTGTTTGTGCGTGTGTCTCTGTGTATGTGTGTCTGTGCCTCTGTTTGTGTGTGTCTGTGTGTGTCCATGTGCTTGTAATCTGTGTGTTTGCGTGTCTATATCAGTCTGTTTCTGTTTCAGCCTGTGTTTCTATCTGTATTTATGTTGATTTCTATGTGACTGTATATGTATTAGCGTGTTTATATGTGTATGTGTACCTGTGTCCTTGTAAGTATTGTGTGTGTTCGTCTGTGTATTTCTGTGTCTGCGTCTCTGTGCAGTGAGGTATCTGTGTTTTTTTTTTGAAGTGAAAGGACTGTTATTGGAACTGCCAGTGGGTTTAAAGTGAGAATTGTCTTTCACTGAACATTGCTCCGTAACTGGTCAGTAGGACGTGGATGTTTCAGATTTTCCACACGAGCGTCCTGGTCCTATCCAGCTCTTTAAGAGTTCTTCCCACAT
>NW_025214066.1:30978-34618 GCF_004010195.1 Chiloscyllium plagiosum | reverse complement strand
AAATTAGATAGGCAAGTATTGTGGATACCGCAGTCTTATTGAATGGTCTCAAGTTGTATCTAAACTGCGTTAAGTAAGTGACTGCTGAAGCTGTGAAAAATAAGTTCTGTAAGTTTATATGAGATGGGTTGAAGAGTATGTTGCAAAGCGAACTAGAGAGCAGGTTATTTCGGATTTGATGTTGTGTGGTCAAAAGGACGACTTATTAACCTTGGTCTGAAGCAGCTTTTGAGGAATAATGGCATTTAAAATGTGTATTTTACATGGTGTCTGCATACAATATAGAATGCTTGAATAGTCCAGTCAAACATCATTGAAGATTGGAGGCTAGAGTTCAAGGTATCGACAGTGAATTTGGAAAGTACAATATAACATTCAGTGGGAGACAAACAATGGTTGTTAGAGTCATAGAGCCTGACATCACGGAGACAGGCCCTTCAGCCCAAACTGGTCCATTCCGATCTAAATGCCCATCCACGCTAAACCCATTTCCCTGCCATTGTCCTGTAACTTTCTAAACTTTTACTGTCCATGTATTTGTTCAAATGCCTTTTAAATATTGTCAATGTATCTGCCTCAACCACTTCTCATTCCATATGCATAACAGCCCCTGAGTTAAAAAATTGTTCCTCAGATTCCCTTTTATTGTGTCCCCTCTGACCTTAAACTGATGCTCTCTAGTCTGTGATTGCACAACCCTTGGAAAAAAGACCGTGTGCATTCACTCTATCCATGCCTGGTGAGGACATCTTATAAACGAGGAGAAAGTGAGATCTGCAGATGCTGGAGATCAGAGATGGAAATGTGTTGCTGGAAAAGCGCAGCAGGTCAGGCAGCATCTAGGGAACAGGAGAATCGACGTTTCGGGCATTAAACTGGAAAGAGTGCAGAAAAAAAATACAAGGATGTTGTCAAGGTGTCAATGGTCTGAGTTATAGAAAGAGGTTGAACAAGCTAGGACTTCTTACTTTTGTGTGCATGCGGATGATTCCTGAAGAAGGGCTAATGCCCGAAACGTCGATTCTCCTGTTCCCTAGATGCTGCCTGACCTGCTGTGCTTTTCCAGCAACACATTTCCATAATCTTATAAACTTCAATATGATCCTCATCATCCGCATGCACACAAAAGTAAGAAGTCCTAGCTTGTCCAACCTCTTTCTATAACTCAGACCATTGACACCTTGACAACATCCTTGTATTTTTTTTTCTGCACTCTTTCCAGTTTAATAACATCCTTCCTATAGCAAAGTGAGCAAAATTGAACATTACGCTACCAATATGGCCTCACCAGCATCCTGTATAACTGCAACATAAATCCCTAATTTCGATACTCAGTGATATAAACCAATTAAGGCCAGTGTGCCAGAAACTTTCTTCAATGTCTACCTCTGAATCAACTTTCAGAGAACCATGCACCTGAATGCCAAGCTCCTTCTTTTCCACTACTTCCTAAAATGCAAGAACTTATACTGATCAATATTAAAATCCATTTGCTATTTCTCAGCCCACCTCTCCAGCTGATCAAGATACTGCTGTAATTTCTGACATTTCTGATAACTTCCTCACTCTCCATCATACCGCCTGTTTTATGGAACTTACAAATCATGCCTGTACATTATCATGTAAATCATAGATATATGTAATATGTAGTGGTCCCAGCATCAACCCCTGACGCATTCCACTATTCACAGGCCTCCAGTCTGACCAGCATGTTTCAAGTATTAATCTCTGCTTCCTACCATCAAGGCAATGTTGTACCTCGTTTGCCAGTTCCCCCTCAATTCCATGCGATCCAACCTTCCAGAGTGGCGTATCATGTGGAACCTTATTGAAGGCCTTACTGGAATCCATCTAGACTAGGTATACCACCCGGACCTCCTCAACGTTGCTGGTCACTTTAGCAAAGAACTCCAACAAAAGTGTGAGTCATGATCTCCCTTGCATAAACTCCCGTGCTGAATTTCGTGAAGGGCTTTTGCCCGAAACATCGATTTTCCTGTGTCTCGGATGCTGCCTGACCTGCTCTACTTTCCAGCACCATTCTAATCTTACTCCGAACCAGACACTGTCTTTCCAAATGCATGTATATCCAGTCTCTCCGAACCTTCTAAAGTAACCTACCCACTAGATTTTAGAATTACTGGTCTTTAGTTCCCGGGTTTATCTTTGTAGCATTTCTTGAACACGGGCTCAGCATTCGCTATGCTCCAGTCATCCAGGACCTCACTCGTTGGCCAGTGATGATAGAAAAGAGCCAAGCAGTACTCTCGCATTTTCTTCTCTATCCTCTTATCCTCCTGCGCTGTTCCTGAATATAAGTGGTCAGGACCAGGAGTTTTTAGAAATACTGCAAAGTCTGCAACATACATCTATTGATTTCAGGTACAAACACCAAAGAGTGAGCAAGTGACTCAATGATGGTTAACATAACAAATTAGAAAATATATTACTCATAGGAAGTGACTTCAGAAGAATTCCAACTATTGTGAAAACCTGAGAATTCTCAGAAATTAACGATCCAAAAAAGGAAGGCCATGAAACTGATAAGGAAATCAAAATGCGAACATGCATGCTAACAAACAGGAACACAAAGAGTGCATAAATCTACATATGTATTTCAAAGGAAACAAAATAGAAGCAAGGTCAAATGTGGACATTTGTAATCGGGAGAGGAGATGTTATTGTGGAGAACAGGGAAATGGCCAAGAAAATAACCAGTTACTTTGCATCTGTCTTCATGGAGGAAGATCCAGAAAATCACCCAGTAATACCAAGTGATCGTATCGGGCTCCTGGAGCTGAAGACATTAAGTCAATTCATATCAGTAACAAGGTAGTACTTGAACATGGAGCTGGATTGAGCATTGCTAAGTCTGACGAAACAGATGTACGTCCTATCAAAATGTCGGAAATAAATTACCAATAGTAGTATTAATTGCACTGTCGATGACTGTGTTTTATTTTCCTGTACATTCTGCTGAAACCGGAAACTATTGTGGATAAACGTGAACCAAGCACTGTAGATGAATGAAGGGATCCAAACAGCTACAAAGGTAAAAAGACATAGTGTGGCTAACTGAAGACCTGTTAACTTGACATTTCTGGGGAAACTGTTGGAATCTATTACACAGGATGGCATTTTTGCTATTTAGAAATTAACAGCAACAATGGAGAGAATCACCATGCATTTCTGATAGCGAAATCATACTAGATAAACTTCGGAATTGTTCGAAGTTGTTCCTTACAGCATAAATAATGGGAAATCAGTAGAAGTAGCATAGGTTGGATTTTCCGAAGGGTTTCTATAAGAACTCAAAAAACGAGGCCGTAAATGCAATGAATGTGAAGGGTATTTGGAGGAATATATGTAAGTGGAAAGTTAAAGTTTGGTTCGCCTTCATTTAAGAGAGTCAGAACATTGATGTAAAGACATGTTGAAGCAGTTTCACAGCGTGTTGATGGGACTGTATCTGGAGTATTGTGTACATGTTTGGTGACCGAAACTCAGAAAGAATATACTGACCACAGAGGAAGTGCAATGGACATTCTCCAGATTAATCCCTCAGATGGTGAGATTGCCTGATGACGAAACTCGGCCTGTGTTCTCTAGAGTTTCAAAGAATGAGAGGTGGGTCACAGTG
>NW_025214066.1:9177-15008 GCF_004010195.1 Chiloscyllium plagiosum | reverse complement strand
GTGTGAGAGTGAGTGTGGCAGGGTGACTGTGATGAAGTGAATGTGAGGGGTACAGGATGATGGTGATGGAGTGAGTGTGAGGGGATCAGGGTGACGGTGAAGGAGTGAGTGTGAGGGGATCAGTGTGACGGTGATGGAGTGAGTACGTGGGAGTCAGGGTAACAGTGATGGAGTGAGTGTGAGGAGGTCAAGGTGACATTGATGGAAAGATTGTGAGGGGGTCAGGAGAGTGGTGATGGAGTGAGTGTTGAGGTTGTCAGGGTAACGATGATGGAGTGAGTGTGTCGGGGTCCGGGTGATGGCGATGCAGTGAGTGTGAGGGGTCAGGGAGACGGTGATGGAGTGAGTGTGAGGGGTCAGGGTGAAGGTGATTGAATGAGTGTGAGGGGGTCAGGGTGACCCTGATGGAGTGAGTGTGAGTGGGTTAGGGTGACAGTGATGGAGTGAGTGTGAGGAGGTCAGGGTGCCAGTCATGGAGTGAATGTGAGAGAGTCAGGATGACGATGATGGAGTGAGTGAGAGGGTTTCAGGGGCACGATGATGCAGTGAGTGTGAGAGGGTCAAGGTGACGGTAATGGAGTGTGTGTGAGCGGCTCCACGTGACGGTGATAGAGTGAGTGTGAGGCGTCAGGGTGACAGTGGTGGAGTGAGCGTGAGGGGATCAGTGTGACCGAGATGGCATGAGTGTGAGGCGTCAGGGTGACAGTGATGGAGTGAGTGTGAGGGTATCAGTGTAACGGAGATGGAGTGAGAATGAGTGAGTCAGGGTGACGGTGATGGAGTGAGTGTGAGGTGGTCAGGGAAACTGTGATGGAGAGTGTGTGAGGGGGTCAGGGTGATGTTTATCGAGTGAGTGTGAGGAGATCAGTGTGACGGTGATGGAGTGAGTGTGAGGGTGTCAGGGTGACGGAGATGGAGTGAGTGTGAGGGGTCAGGGTGACGGTGAAGGAGTGAGTATGAGGGAGTCAGTGTGTCGGTGATGGACTGAGAGTGAGGAGGTCAGGGAGACTGTGATGGAGTGAGTTTGAGGGGATCGGTGTAACGGTGAAGGAGTGATTGTGAATGGGTCAGTGTAACGGCGAAGGAGTGAGTGTGAGGGGGTCAGTGTGTCGGTGATGGAATGAGAGTGCGGTGGTCAGGGAGACTGTGATGGAGAAAGTTTGAGGGGATCAGGGTGACAGAGATGGAGTGAGAGTGAGGATGTCAGGCTAAAGGTAATGGAGCGAGTGTGAGGGGGTCAGGGCGAATGTGGTGGTGTGAGAGTGAAGGGGTCAGTGTAACCATGATGGAGTCAGTGTGAGGGGGTCAGCGTGATGGTAATGGAGTGAGTGAGGGGGGTCAGGGTGACGATGATGGAGTGAATGTGATGGGGTCAAGGTGACGGTGATGTAGTTAGTTTGAGAGGGTCAAGGTGATGGAGATAGAGTGAGGGTGAGGGGGTCAGGGTGACGGTGATGGAGTGAGAGTGAGTGGATCAGTGTGATGGAGACGGAGTGAGATTGAGGGGATCAGGTTGATGGTGATGGAATGAGTGTGAGGGGGTCAGGGTGACAGTGATGGAGTGAGTGTGAGTGGATCAGTGTGATGGAGATGGAGGGAGAGTGAGGGTGTCAGGTTGACGTTGATGGAGTGAGTGTGAGGGGATCAGTGTGACATTGATGGAGTGAGTGTAAGGGGGTCACGGTGACGGTGATGGAGGGCGAGTGAGGGGGTCAGGGTGAAGGTGATGGAGTGAGTGTGAGGGGGTCACAGTGACGGTGATGTGAGTATGAGTGGTCAGGGTGACAGAGATGGAGTGAGTGTGAGGGGGTCAGTCTGATTTTGATGGAGTGAGTGTGAGGGGGTCAGGATGACGGAGATGGAGTCAGAGTGAGGGAGCAGTGTGACCATGATGGAGTGAGTGTAAGGGGATCAGGATGATGTTCATGGAGTGAGTGTGAGGGGGTCAGGTTGATGGTGATGGAGTGAGTGTGAGGGGTTGAGGGTGAGGGTGATGGAGTGAGTGTGAGGATGTCAGAGTGACTGTGATGGAGTGAGTGTGAGGGTGTCAGGGTGACTCTGATGGAGTGAGAGTGAGAGGCTCAAGGTGATGGTGGTGGAGTGCGCGTGAGGGTCTCAGGGTGGCAGTGATGTAGTGAGTGTGAGATTGTCAGGGAGACAGTGATGGAGGGAGTGCGAGGAGGTCAGGCTAACGGTGATTGAGTGAGTGTGAAAGGGTCTGGGTGACGGTGATGGAGAGAGTAGCAGGGGTCAGGGTGACGGTGATGGAGTGAGAGTGAGAGGCTCAGGGTGACGGTGGTGGTGTGCGCGTGAGGGTCTCAGTGTGGCAATGATGTAGTGAGTGTGAGATTGTCAGGGAGACAGTGATGGAGGGAGTGCGAGAAGGTCAGGCTAACGGTGATTGAGTGAGTGTGAAAGGGTCTGGGTGACGGTGATGGAGAGAGTATCAGGGGTCAGGGTGATGGTGATGGAGTGAGTGTGAGGTTGTCAGGGAGACGGCGATGGAGGGAGTGCGAGGAGGTCAGGGTAACGGTGTTGGAGTGAGTGTGATGGGGCTAGGGTGACAGTGATGGGTTGAATGTGATGGGGGCCGGGTGATGATGATTGAGTGAGTGTGAGGGGTGTTAGGGAACGGTGATTGAGTGAGTGTTAGGGGGTCAGGGAGATGGTGATGGAGTGAGTGTGAGTGGGTCAGGTCGACGGTGATGAAGTGAGAGTGAGGCGGTCAGTGTGACTGTGATGGTCAGAGTGTGAGAGGGTTAGGGTGATGGTGATTGAGTGAGTGTGAGGGGGTCAGAGCAATGGTGATGGAGTGAGAGTGACTGGGTCAGTGTGACCATGATGGAGTGAGTGTGAGGGGGTCAGGGTGACGGTTATGGAGTAAGTGTGAGGGGGTCAGGTCGACGGTGATGGAGTGATTCTGAGGGAAACAGTGTAACGGTGTTGGAGTGAGTGTGAGGTCGTCGGGGTGAAGGTGATGGAGTGAGTGTGAGGAGATCAGTGTGAAAGTCGGTCAGGGTGACGGAGATGGAGTGGGAATGAGGGGGTCAGGGTGACTGTGAAGGAGAGAGTGTGAGGGGGTCAGGGTGACAGTGATTGAGTGAGAGTGTCAGGGTCTGAGTGACGGTGATGGATTGAAAGTGAGGGGATCAAGGTGACGGTGATGGAGTGAGTGTGAGGCAGTCAGGGAGACGGTGAGGGTGTGAGACTGAGAGTGTCAGGGTGAAAGTGATAGAGTGAGTGTGAGGTTCTCAGAGTGATGGTGATGGAATGAGATTAAGGGGCGCAGAGTGAAGGTGATGGAGTGAGTGTGAGGGGGTCAGGGCGACGGTGACGGAGTGAGAGTGAGGGGGTCAGGGTGACGGTGATGGAGTGAGGGCAAGGAAATCAGGGCGATGGTGATTGAGTGAGTGTGAGTGGGTCAGTGTGACAGTGATGGAGTGAGTATGAGGGGTGAAAGCTGAAAATGTGTTGCTGGAAAAGCGCAGCAGGTCAGGCAGCATCCAATGAACAGGAGAATCGACGTTTCGGGCATAAGCCTTCATGAGGGGGTCAGGGTGACGGTGATGGAATGAATGAGAGGGGGTCAGGCTGACGGTGATGGAGTGAGTGTGAGGGGGTCACAGTGACGGTGATGTAGTGAGTGTGAGGAGTTCAGGGTGACGGAGATGGAGTGAGAGTGATGGGGTCAGTGTGACCATGATAGAGTGAGTGTGAGGGGGTCAGGGTGACGGTGATGGAGTGAGAGTGAGGGGGTCAGGGTGAGGGTGATGGAGTTAGTTTAAGGGGGTCAGTGTGATGGTGAAGGCGTGAGTGTGAGTGGGTCAGGTCAACGGTGATGGAGTGAGCGTGAGGGAGTTCAGGAAGACTGTGATGGAGAGACTGTGAGAGGGTCAGGGTGAAGTTGATGGAGTGGGTGTGAGAGGGTCACGGTGACGGTGATGTAGTGAGTGTGCCGGGTCAGGTTGAGGGAGATGGATTGAGTGTGAGGGGTTCGGTCTGATTTTGATGGAGTGACTGTGAGGGGGTCAGGGTGACGGAGATGGAGTGAGAGTGAGGGGGTCAGTGTGACCATGATTGAGTGAGTGTAAGGGGGTCAGGATGACGGTGATGGAGTGAGTGTGAGGGGGTCAGTGTGACGGTGAACGAGTGAGTGTGAGTGGGTCAGGTGAACGGCGATGGATTGAAAGTGAGGGGGTCAGATTGACAGTGATGGAGTGAGAGTGACGGGCTAAGAGTGACGATGATGGATTGAGAGTGTTTTGGTCAAAGTGACGGTGATGGAGTGAGTGTGAGGCGGTCAGTGTGTCGGTGTTGGAATGAAGTTGAGGGGGTCAGGAAGACTGTGATGGAGAGAGAGTGAGGGTGTCAGGGTGATGGTGATGGAGTGATATGAGGGGATCAGGGTGACGGTGATGAAGTGAGAGTGACGTGGTCAGGTTGATGGTGATGGAGTGAGTGTGAGGGGGTCAGAATGACGGTGATGGAGTGAGTGTGAGGGGGTCAGGGAGACAGTGATGGAGTGAGTGGGAGGAGGTCAGGGTGACAATAATGGAGTGAGTGCGAGGGGTGCAGAGCAACGGGGGTTGAGTGAGTGTGTGGTGGTCAGGTTGACGGTGATGGAGTGAGAGTGAGGGGGTCAAGGTGACGTTGATGGAGTGAGTGTGACGGGGTCAGGGAGACGGTGATGGAGCGAGAGTGAGGGGGTCAGGGTGAAGTTGATGGAGTGGGTGTGAGGAGGTCAATGCGTCGGTGATGGAATGAGATTGAGAGGATCAGGAAGACTGTGATGTAGGGAGTGTGAGGGGATCAGGGTGACAGCAATGGAGTGAGTATGAGGGGATCAGGGTGACGGTGATGGAGTGAGTGTGAGGGGGTCAGGGAGACGGTGATGGAGTGAGTGTGAGAGGGTCAGGGTGACGGTAATGGAGTGAGTGCGAGGGGGTCAGGGTAACGGTATTTGAGTGAGTGTGTGGGGATCAGTGTGACGGTGATGGAATGCGAGCGAGGGAGTCAGGTTGACGGTGATGGAGTGAGTGTGAGGGGGTCAGGGTGAAGTTGATGGAGTGGGTGTGAAGGGGTCACGGTGACGGTGATGTAGTGAGTGTGACGGGGTCAGGGTGACGGTGAACGAGTGAGTGTGAGTCGGTCAGGTCAACGGCGATGGAGTGAAAGTGAGGGGGTCAGATTGACAGTGATGGAGTGAGAGTGATGGGGTAAGGGTGACGGTGATGGATTGAGAGTGTTTTGGTCAAGGTGACGGTCATGGAGCGAGTGTGAGGCGGTCAGGTAGAAGTTGATGGAGTGAGTGTGAGGAGGTCAGTGTGTCGGTGATGGAATGAGATTGAGGGGGTCAGGAAGACTGTGATGGAGAGAGAGTGAGCAGGTCAGGGTGATGGTGATGGTGTGAGTATGAGGGGATCAGGCTGACGGTGATGAAGTGAGAGTGACGGGGTCAGTGTGATCGTAATGGAGTGTGTGTGAGGGGTTCAGTGAGACAGTGATGGAGTGAGAGTGAGGGGGTCTGGTTGACGGTGATGGAGTGAGAGTGAGGGGGTCAGGAAGACTGTGATGGAGAGAGTGTGAGAGGGTCAGTGTGACGATGCTGGAGTGAATGTCAGGGGTTCAGGGTGACGGTGATGGAGTGAGTGTGAGGTGGTCAGGGTGACAGTGATAGAGTGAATGTAACAAGGTCAGGGATGACGGTGATGGAGTGAGTGTGTGGCGGTCAGGTGACAGTGATAGAGTGAGTGTGACAAGTTCAGGGTTGACGGTGATGGAGTGAGTGTGTGGGGGTCAGGGTGATGGTGATGGAGTGAGTGTGAGGGGGT
>NW_025214066.1:7010-8183 GCF_004010195.1 Chiloscyllium plagiosum | reverse complement strand
TGAGTGTGAGCGGGTCAGGGTGAGGGTGATGGAGTGAGTGTGTGTGGGTCAGTGTGACAGTGATGGAGTGAGTGTGACGGGGTCAATGTAACAGTGAAGTAGTGCACCTGAGGGTGTCAGCGTGACGGGGGTTGAGTGAGTGTGTGTGGGTCAGTATGACGGTGATGGAGTGAGTGTGAGGGGGTCAGGAAGACGGTGATGGAGCGAGAGTGAGGGGGTCAGGGAGACGGTGATGGAGCGAGAGTGAGGAGGTCAGGGTGAAGTTGATGGGGTGAGTGTGAGGAGGTCAGTTTATCGGTGATGGAATGAGATTGAGAGGGTCAGAAGACTGTGATGTAGAGAGTGTGAGAGGTTCAGGGTGACATTAACGGAGTGAGTATGAGGGGATCAGGGTGACGGTGATGGAGTGAGTGTGAGAGGGTCAGGGTGACGGTAATGGAGTGAGTGCGAGGGGGCCAGGGTAACGGTATTTGAGTGAGTGTGTGGGGATCAGTGTGACGGTGATGGAATGAGAGTGAGGGAGTCAGGTTGACGGTGATGGAGTGAGTGTGAGGGGGTCAGGGTGAAGTTGATGGAGTGGGTGTGAAGGGGTCACGGTGACGGTGATGTAGTGAGTGTGACGGGGTCAGGGTGACGGTGAACGAGTGAGTGTGAGTCGGTCAGGTCAACGGCGATGGAGTGAAAGTGAGGGCGTCAGATTGACAGTGATGGAGTGAGAGTGATTGGGTAAGGGTGACGGTGATGGATTGAGAGTGTTTTGGTCAAGGTGACGGTCATGGAGCGAGTGTGAGGCGGTCAGGGTGAAGTTGATGGAGTGAGTGTGAGGAGGTCAGTGTGTCGGTGATGGAATGAGATTGAGGGGGTCAGGAAGACTGTGATGGAGAGAATGTGAGGGGATCAGCGTGACGGTGATAAAGTGAGAGTGACGGGGTCAGTGTGATCGTGATGGAGTGTGTGTGAGAGGGTCAGGGAGATGGTGATGGAGTTAGAGTGAGGGGTCAGGTGAAGTTGATGGAGTGCGTGTGAGGAGGTCAGTGTGTCGGTGATGGAATGAGATTGAGGGGGTCAGGAAGACTGTGATGGAGAGAATGTGAGGGGTTCAGGGTGACGGTGATGGAGTGAGTATGAGCGGATCAGGGTGACGGTGATGGAGTGAGTGTGAGGGGGTCAGGG
>NW_025214066.1:0-6046 GCF_004010195.1 Chiloscyllium plagiosum | reverse complement strand
GACCGTGATGGAGTGAGTGTGAGGGGGTCAAGGAGACGTTGATGGAGCGTGAGTGAGGGGGTCAGGGTGAAGTTGATGGAGTGAGTGTGAGGAGATCAGTGTGTCGGTGATGGTATGAGATTGAGGGGGTCAGGAAGACTGTGATGGAGAGAATCTGAGGGGTTCAGGGTGACGGTGATGGATGAGTATGAGCGGATCAGGATGGCGGTGATGGAGTGAGTGTAAGGGGGTCAGGGAGACAGTGATGGAGTAAGTGTGAGGGGATCAGGGTGACAGTAATGGAGTGAGTGCGAGGGGGGCAGAGCAACGGGGGTTGAGTGAGCGTGTGGGGGTCAGGGTGACGGTGATGGAGTGAGAGTGAGGGAGTCAGGTTGACGGCGATGGAGTGGGTGTGAGGGGTCAGTGTGATGGTGATGGAGTGAGTGTGAGGAGGTCAGTTTGTCGGTGATGGAATGAGATTGAGGGGTTCAAGAAGACTATGATGGAGAGAATTTGAGGGGTTCAAGGTGACGGTTATGGTGTGACTATGAGCGGATCCGGGTGACGGTGATGGAGTGAGTGCGAGGGTGGCAGAGCAACGGGGGTTGAGTGAGCGTGTGTTGGGGGTGTCAGGGTGACGGTGATGGAGTGAGAGTGAGGGAGTCAGGTTGACGGTGATGGAGTGAGTGTGAGGGGTCAGTGTGATGGTGATGGAGTGAATGTGAGGGGATCAAGGTGACGGTCATGGAGCGAGAGTGAGGGGGTCAGGGTGAAGTTGATGGAGTGAGTGTGAGGAGGTCAGTGTGTCGGTGATGGAATGAGATTGAGAGGGTCAGGAAGACTGTGATGTAGAGAGTGTGAGGGGTTCAGGGTGATGGTAATGGAGTGAGTATGAGGGGATCAGGGTGACGGTATTTGAGTGAGTGCGTGGGGATCAGTGTGACGGTGATGGAATGAGAGTGAGCGAGTCAGGTTGACTGTGATGGAGTGAGTGTGAAGGGGGTCAGGGTGAAGTTGATGGAGTGGGTTTGAGGGGGTCACGGTGACGGTGATGTAGTGAGTGTGACCGGGTCAGGGTGAGGGAGATGGAGTGAGTGTGAGGGGTTCTGTCTGATTTTGATGGAGTGAGTGTGAGGGGGTCAGGGTGTCGGAGATGGAGTGAGAGTGAGGGGGTCAATGTGACCATGATTGAATAAGTGCAAGGGGATCAAGGTGACGGTGATGGAGTGAGTGTGAGGGGTTCAGTGTGACGGTGAACCAGTGAGTGTGAGTGGGTCAGGTCAACGGTGATGGAGTGAGAGTGAGGGGTTCAGATTGACAGTGATGGAGTGACGGGGTAAGGGTGACGATGATGGATTGAGAGTGTTTATGTCAAGGTGGCGGTGATGGAGTGAGTGTGACGCGGTCAGGGTGAAGTTGATGGAGTGAGCGTGAGGAGGTCAGTGTGTCGGTGATGGAATGAAGTTGAGGGGGTCAGGACGACTGTGATGGAGAGAGAGTGAGGGGTTCAGGGTGATGTTGATGGATTGAATATGTGGGGATCAGGGTGATGGTGATGAAGTGAGAGTGACGGGGTCAGTGTGATCGTGATGGAGTGTGTGTGAGGTTGTCAGGGAGATGGTGATGGAGTGAGAGTGAGGGGGTCAGGTTGATGGTGATGGAGTGAGTGTGAGTGGGTTAGTATGACGGTGATGGAGCGAGAGTGAGGGGGTCAGCTGAAGTTGATGGAGTGCGTGTGAGGAGGTATGTGTGTCGGTTATGGAATGAGAATGAGGGGGTCAGGAAGTCTGTGATGGAGAGAGTGTGAGAGGGTCAGGGTGACGATGATGGAGCGAGAGTGCGAGAGTGAGGTGGTCAGGGTGAAGTTGATGGAGTGAGTGTGAGGGGAACAGGGTGACGGTGATGGAGTGAGTATGAAGGGATCAAGGTGACTGTGATGGAGTGAGTATGACCGGATCAGTGTGACAGTGATGGAGTGAGTGTGAGGGGTTCAGGGAGACGGTGATGGAGTGAGAGTGAGGGGGTCAGGGCAATGGTGGTTGAGTGAATGTGTGGGGGTCAGGGTGACGGTGATGGAGTGAGAGTGAGGGAGTCAGGTTGACGGTGATGGAGTGAGTGTGAGGGGGTCAGTGTGATGGTGATGAAGTGAGTGTGAGATGGTCAAGGTGACGGTGATGGAGTGAGTGTGAGGTGTCAGGGTGACAGTGATGGAGTGAGTGTGAGAGGGTCAGGGTGACAGTGATGGAGTAAGTGTGTGCGTGTCGGAGCGACGGTGATGGAGGGACCGTGGAGGGTTCAAGGTGACTGTGATGGAGTGAGTGTGAGGTGGTCCAGGAGACGGTGATGGAGTTAGTTTGAGGTGGTCAGGGTGAAGGTGATTGAGTGAGTGTGAGTGCATCAGCGTGACGGTGATGGAGTGAGTGTCAGTGTGTCAGGGTGACGTTGATGTAGTGAGTGTGAGGGGGTCAGGGTGACCATGATGGAGTCAGTGTGAGGGGGTCAATGTGACCATGATGGAGTGAGTGTAGTGGGTCAGGTTGACGGTGATGGTGTGAGTGTGAAAGGATCAGTGATACGGTGCTGGAGTGAGTGTGAGGGTGTCAGTGTGACGGTGATGGAGTGAGTGTGAGTGGGCAGGGTGACAGTGATGGAGTGAGTTAGATGTGTTCAGGGGAAGGTGATGGATTTGGTGTGAGGGGGTCATTGTGACAGTGATGGAGTGAATTAGATGTGTTCAGAGGAAGCTGATGGAATGGGTGTGAGGGGGTCAAGGTGACAGTGATGGAGTAAGTGTGTGGGGTTCAGCGTGACGGTGATGGAGTGAGTGTGATGGGGTCAGGGCGACGGTGATGGAGTGAGTTTGAGGTTGTCAGGGAGTCGGTGACAGAGGGAGTGTGAGGAGGTCAGGTTATTGGTGTAGGAGTGAGTGTGAGGTGGCCAGGGTAACAGTGATTGAGTGAGTGTGAGAGCGTCTGGGTGACGGTGATGGAGTGAGTATGAGGTGGTCACGGTGACGGTAATGGAGTGAGTGTGAGGTTGTCAGGGACACAGTGATGGAGGGAGTGCGAGGAGGTCAGGGTGACGGTGATGGAGTGAGTGCGAGGGTGTCAGGGTGACAGTGGTGGAGTGAGTGTGAGGGGGTCAGGGTGACGGTGGAGGAGTGAATGTGAGTGGGTCAGGACGACGGTGATGGAGAGAGTGTGAGGGGGTCAGGGTGATGGTGATGGAGTGAGTGTGAGATGTTCAGGGTGAAGGAGATGGAGTGAGAGTGACGGGTTCAGTGCAACCATGATGGAGGGAGAGTGAGCAGGTCAAGGTGACGGTGATGGAGTGAGTGTGAGGGGGTCAGGGTGAAGTTGATGGAGTGAGTGTGAGAGGGTCAGGGAGACGGTGATGGAATGAGATTGAGGGGATCAGGAAGACTGTGATGGAGAGATTGTGAGGGGTTCAGGGTGACAGTGATGGAGTTAGTGTAAGGGGATCAGTTTGACGGTGATGGAGTGAGCGTGAGAGTGTCAGTGTGACGTTGATAGAGTGAGTGTGCGGCGGTCAGGGTGACCACGATGGAGTGATTGTGAGAGGGTCAGTGTGACCATGATGGAGTGAGTGTGAGTGGGTCAGCGTGACAGTGATGGAGTGAGTGTGAGGAGACCGGGGTGAAAGTGATGGAGTGAGTGTGAGAGGGTCAGGGTGACAGTGATAGAGTGACTGTGAGAGGGTCAGTGTGACGATGATGGCGTAAGTGTGTGCGTATCAGAACGACGGTGATGGAGGGAGAGTGACGGGGTCAGGGTGAAGGTGTTGGAGTGAACGTGAGGGGATCAGTGTGAGGGTGATGGAGGAAGCGTGTGGGGGTCAGGGCGGCGGTGATGGAGTGAGTGTGAGGGGGTCAGTGTGACCATGATGGAGTGACTGCGAGTGGGTCACGTTGACGGTGATGGAGTGAGTGTGAGTGGTTCAGGGTGACAGTGACGGAGTGAGTGTGAGGGGATCAGTGAGACGGTGATGGAGTGAGTGTGAGGGTGTCAGTGTGACAGTGATGGAGTGAGTTTGAGGTGGTGAGGGAGACGATGATGGAGGGAGTGCGAGGAGGTCTGGTTAATGGTATAGGAGTGAGTGTGAGGGGGCCAGGGTGACAGTGAGTGAGTGTGTGTGAGGGGGTCTGGGTGACAGTGACGAAGTGAGTATGAGGGGGTCAGGCTGACGGTAATGGAGTGAATGTGAGGTTGTCAGGGTGATGGTGAAGGAGTGAGTGTGAATGGATCAGGACGACGATGATGGAGTGAGTGTGAGGGGGTCAGTGTGACTGTGATGGTGAGAATGTGAGGGGGAAAGAGTGATGGTGATAGTGATGGAGTGAGTGTGAGGCGTCCAGGGCGACGGAGATGGAGTGAGAGTGACGGGTTCAGGGCAACGGTGATGGAGTGAGAGTGAGCAGGTCAAGGTGACGGTGATGGAGTGAGTGTGAGGGGGTCAGGGCAACGGTGATGGAGTGAGAGTGAGCAGGTCAAGGTGACGGTGATGGAGTGAGCGTGAGGGGGTCAGTTTGACGGTGATGGAGTGAGTTTGAGGGGTTGAGGATGAGTGTGTTTAAGTGAGTGTCAGAATGTCAGGGTGACGGTGATGGAGTGAGTGTGAGTGGTTCAGGGTGACAGTGACAGAGTGAGTGTGAGGGGATCAGTGAGACGGTGATGGAGTGAGTGTGAGGGTGTCAGTGTGACAGTGATGTAGTGAGTTTGAGGTTGTCAGGGAGACTATGATGGAGGGAGCGCGAGGAGGTCTGGTTAATGTTGTAGGAGTGAGTGTGAGGGGGCCAGGGTGACAGTGATTAAGTGAGTGTGAGAGGGTCTGGGTGACAGTGATGGAGTGAGTATGAGGGGGTAAGGGTGACGGTAATGAAGTGAGTATGAGATTGTCAGGGAGACAGTGATGGAGGGAGTGTGAGGAGGTCAGGGTGACGGTGATGGAGTGAGTGTGAGGGTATCAGGGTGTCAGTGATGGAGGGAGTGTGAGGGGGTCAGGGTGATTGTGAAGGAGTGTGTGTGACTGGGTCAGTACGATGGTGATGGAGTGAGTGTGACGGGGTCAGTGTGACTGTGATGGTGAGAGTGTGGGGGGTCAGGGTGATGGTGATAGTGATGTAGTGAGAGTGACGGGTTCAGGGCAATGGTGATGGAGTGAGAGTGAGCAGGTCAAGGTGACGGTGATGGAGTGAGTGTGAGGGGGTCAGGGCGACGGTGATGGAAAGAGTTTGAGGGCGTCAGGTTGACGGTGATGGAGTGAGTGTGAGGGGGTCAGGGAGACGGTGATGGAGTGAGTGTGAGGGGTCAGGGTGACGGTGATAGAGTGAGTATGAGGGGGTCAGTGTGACGGTGATGGAGTGAGTTTGAAGGGTTGGGCATGAGTGTGTTTAAGTGAGTGTGAGAGTGTCAGGGTGACGGTGATGAAGCGAGTGTGAGCGGGTCAGTGTGACCATGATGGAGTGAGTGTGAGGAGGTCAGGTTGACGGTGATGGAGCAAGTGTGAGCGGGCCAGGGTGTCAGTGATGGAGTGAGGGTGAGAGGGTCAGGGTGACAGATGATGATGTGATTGTGCGATGCTCAGGGTGACTATGTTGCAGTGAATATGAGGTGGTCAGGGTGACGGTGATGGAGTGAGTATGAGTGGATCAGTGTGACGGTGATGGAGTGAGTATGAGTGGATCAGTGTGACGGTGATGGAGTTCGTGTGAGGGAGTCAGGGTGACTGTGATAGAGTGAGGGTGAGAGGGTCAGGGTGTCAGTGATGGAGTGATTGTGAGGGGGTCAGGGCGATAGTGATGGAGTGAGTTTGAGGTTGTCAGGGAGACAGTGATGGAGAAAGTGCGAGGAGGTCTAGTTAATGGTGTAGGAGAGAGTGAGGGGAGAGTGACGGGTTCAGGGCAACGGTGATAGAGTGAGTGTGAGAGGGTCAGGGTGACGGTGATGGAGTAAGTGGATGCGTGTCAGAGCGACAGTCATGGAGGGAGAGTGACGGGGTCAGGGTGAAGGGGTTGGAGTGAATGTAAGGGGATCTGTGTGACGGTGAT
>NW_025214065.1:35478-38783 GCF_004010195.1 Chiloscyllium plagiosum | reverse complement strand
CAGTGTGACACAGAGAACGACACAGAGCGACACAGAGCAAAACCGAGAGCGACACAGAGAGCGACACCGAGAGCGACACCCAGAGCGACACAGAGAGACACCGAGAGCGACACAGAGAGCGAGACCGAGAGCGACAGAGAGAGCGATAGAGAGAGCGACAGAGAGACACAGAATCACAGGGAGAAACCGAGATCGACACCGAAAGCGACAGAGAGAGACACCGAGTGTGACACGGAGACACAGAGAGTGACACCGAGTGTGACACAGGGAGACACAGAGTGTGACACTGAGTGTGACACCGAGAGCGACACAGACAGCGACAGAATCACAGAGAGACACCGAGAGCGACACAGTGTGCGACACAGAGAGTGACACAGAGAGCGACACAGAGAGTGACACAGTGCGTGACACAGTGCGTGACACAGAGAGTGACACAGAGAGCGACACAGAGAGTGACACAGAGAGCGACACAGTGTGACACCTAGTGCGACACAGAGAGCGACACAGGGAGACACAGAGAGCAACACAGTGTGACACCCAGTACGACACAGAGAGCGACACAGAGAAACACAGTGAGTGGTGACACAGTGCGTGACACAGAGAGTGACACAGAGAGCGACACAGAGAGTGACACAGTGCGTGACACAGTGCGTGACACAGAGAGTGACACAGAGAGCGACACAGAGAGTGACACAGAGAGCGACACAGTGTGACACCTAGTGCGACACAGAGAGCGACACAGGGTGACACAGAGAGCGACACAATGTGACACCCAGTGCGACACAGAGAGCGACACAGAGAGGCACAGTGAGTGACACAGAGAGACACAGAGAGTGACACAGAGAGATACACAGAGAGTGACACAGAGAGCGACACACAGAGCGACACCAAGGGTGACACAGAGTGAGACACAGAGTGATACCGAGTGTGACACAGAGAGCGACACACAGAGCGACACACAGAGCGACACCAAGGGTGACACAGAGTGATACCGAGTGTGACACAGAGAGCGACACACAGAGCGACACACAGAGCGACACCAAGGGTGACACAGAGTGATACCGAGTGTGACACAGAGAGCGACACACAGAGCGACACACAGAGCGACACCAAGGGTGACACAGAGTGATACCGAGTGTGACACAGAGAGCGACACACAGAGCGACACACAGAGCGACACCAAGGGTGACACAGAGTGATACCGAGTGTGACACAGAGAGCGACACACAGAGCGACACACAGAGCGACACCAAGGGTGACACAGAGTGATACCGAGTGTGACACAGAGAGCGACACACAGAGCGACACACAGAGCGACACCAAGGGTGACACAGAGTGACAGTCTGTGACACCGAGTGTGACACCGAGTGTGACACAGGGAGACACAGAGTGTGACACAGAGTGACACAGAGCATGACACCGAGTGTGACACAGAGAATGACACAAGGTGACAACGGGTGTGACAACGGATGTGACACCGAGTGTGACACAGAGCGACACCAAGTGTGACACAGGGAGTGACACAGAGAGTGACACAGAGAGTGACACAGAGAGTGACACAGAGAGTGACACAGAGAGTGACACAGAGAGTGACACAGAGAGTGACACAGAGAGTGACACAGAGAGTGACACAGAGAGTGACACAGAGAGTGACACAGAGAGTGTGACACTGAGTGTGACACAGAGAGTGACACAGAGAGTGACACAGAGAGACACCGAGTGTGACATAGGGAGTCACAGAGAGCGACACCGAGTGTGACACAGAGTGAGACACCGAAAGTGACACCGAGAGTGACACCGAGCGACACCGAGTGTGACACAGAGTGACATCGAGTGTGACACCGGGAGACACCGAGTATGACACCAAGTGTGACACCGAGTGTGACACACAGCGTGACACACAGCGACACCAAGGGTGACACAGAGTGACACCGAGTGTGACACCAAATGTGACACCAAATGTGACACCGTGTGACACAGAGCGTGACACAGAGCGTGACCCAGAGTGACACCGAGTGTGACACACTGAGTGTGACACAGGGAGACACAGAGAGCGACACAGAGAATGACACAGGGCAACACAGAGAGACACCGTGTGTGGCACTGAGTGTGATGCCGGGTGTGACACAGAGCGACACCAAGGGTGACACAGAGTGACACAGGGAGACACTGAGAGCGACACAGAGAATGACACAGGGCAACACAGAGAGACACCGTGTGTGGCACTGAGTGTGACGCCAGGTGTGACACAGAGCGACACCAAGGGTGACACAGAGTGACACAGAGAGTGACACCAAGGGTGACACCAAGGGTGACACCGAGCGACACCAAGTGTGACACAGAGTGACAGCGAGTGTGACACAGAGCGACACCAAGGGTGACACAGAGTGACACCGAGTGTGACACAGAGAGACACAGAGTGACACAGAGAGTGACACAGAGTGACACAGAGAGTGACACCGAGACACCGTGTGTGACACTGAGTGTGATGCCGGGTGTGACACAGAGCGACACCAAGGGTGACACAGAGTGACACAGAGAGTGACACCAAGGGCGACACAGAGTGACACTGAGTGTGACACAGAGAGACACAGAGTGTGACTCAAAGCAACACCAAGGGTGACACAGAGTGACACTGAGTGTGACACAGAGAGTGACACAGAGCGACCCCAAGGGTGACACAGAGTGACACCGAGTGTGACACAGAGAGACACCGAGTGTGACACAGAGCGACACCAAGGGTGACACAGAATGACACCGGGTGTGACACAGAGAGACAAAGAGTGACACAGAGAGTGACACAGAGTGACACAGAGAGTGACACAAAGAGACACCGAGTGTGACACACAGCGACACCAAGGGTGACACAGAGTGACACAGAGAGCGACACAGAGAGTGACACAGAGAGACACCGAGTGTGACACAGAGAGCGACACAGAGAGTGACACAGAGTGACACAGAGAGACAGAGCGACACAGAGAGACACAGAGTGTGACACTGAGTGTGACACCGAGGGTGACACTGAGTGTGACACCGAGTGACACAGGGAGACACAGGGAGTGGCACCGAGGTTGACACACCGAGGGTGACACAGAGCGACACCAAGGGTGACACCGAGTGACACCGAGCGTGACACAGAGCGCGACACAGAGTGTGACACAGAGACACCTAGTGTGACACCGAGGGTGACACACCGAGGGTGACACAGAGCGACACCAAGGGTGACACAGAATGACACCGGGTGTGACAAAGAGCGACAAAGAGTGACACAGAGAGTGACACAGAGTGACACAGAGAGTGACACC
>NW_025214065.1:30923-34372 GCF_004010195.1 Chiloscyllium plagiosum | reverse complement strand
AGAGTGACACAGAGAGACACCGAGAGCGACACAGAGAGACACCGAGAGCGACACAGAGAGACACCGAGAGCGACACAGAGAGACACCGAGAGCGACACAGAGAGACACCGAGAGCGACACAGAGAGACACCGAGAGCGACACAGAGAGACACCGAGAGCGACACCGAGAGCGACACAGAGAGAGAGACACAGAGAGAGACACAGAGAGTGACACTGAGTGTGACACAGCGAGCGACACAGAGAGTGACACAGAGAGACACCGAGTGTGACACAGGGTGACACAGAGAGTGACACAGTGTGACACCAAATGTGGCACCCAGTGTGGCACCCAGTGTGACACAGAGAACGACACAGAGTGACACAGAGCGAAACCGAGAGCGACACAGAGAGCGACACCGAGAGCGACACCCAGAGCGACACAGAGAGACACAGAGAGCGACACCGAGAGCGACACAGAGAGCGACACCGAGAGCGACACCCAGAGTGACACAGAGAGACACCGAGAGCGACACTGAGAGACACAGAGAGCGACAAAGAGAGCGACAGAGAGAGCGATAGATAGAGCGACAGAGAGACACAGAATCACAGGGAGAAACCGAGATCGACACCGAAAGCGACAGAGAGAGACACCGAGTGTGACACCGAGTGTGACACGGAGACACAGAGAGTTACACCGAGTGTGACACAGGGAGACACAGAGTGTGACACTGAGTGTGACACCGAGTGTGACACCGAGAGCGACACAGAGAGCGACAGAATCACAGAGAGACACCGAGAGCGACACAGTGTGCGACACAGAGAGTGACACAGAGACACAGAAAGCGACACAGAGAGCGACACAGAGAGTGACACAGTGCGTGACACAGAGAGCTACACAGAGAGCGACACAGAGAGTGACACAGAGAGGGACACAGTGTGACACCCAGTGCGACACAGAGAGCGACACAGGGAGACACAGAGAGCGACACAGTGTGACACCCAGTACGACACAGAGAGCGACACAGAGAAACACAGTGAGTGACACAGAGAGACACAGAGAGTGACACCAAGTGTGACACAGAGAGACACAGAGAGCGACACAGAGAGAGACACAGAGAGTGACACAGAGAGCGACACACAGAGCGACACCAAGGGTGACACAGAGTGACACCGAGTGTGACACAGAGAGTGACACACAGAACGACACACAGAGCGACACCAAGGGTACACAGAGTGACAGTCTGTGACACCGAGTGTGACACCGAGTGTGACACAGGGAGACACAGAGTGTGACACAGAGTGACACAGAGCATGACACCGAGTGTGACACAGAGAATGACACAAGGTGACAACGGGTGTGACAACGGATGTGACACCGAGTGTGACACAGAGCGACACCAAGTGTGACACAGGGAGTGACACAGAGAGTGACACAGAGAGTGACACAGAGAGTGACACAGAAAGACAGAGCGACACCGAGCGTGACACCGAGCGTGACACAGAGAGTGACATAGAGAGTGACACAAAGCGACACCAAGGGTGACACAGAGTGACACAGTGAGTGACACAGAGAGTGACACAGAGAGACTCAGAGTGTGACACAGAGTGACACCGAGAGCGACACCGAGCGTGACACAGGGAGACAGAGCGACACATAGTGTGACACAGAGAGACACCAAGTGTGACACTGAGACACACCTAGTGTGACACAGAGAGACATAGAGAGTGACACAGGGAGACACCGAGTGTGACACTGAGACACACCTAGTGTGACACAGAGAGACACAGAGAGTGACACAGGGAGACAGAGCGACACTGAGCGTGACACCGAGTGTGACACAGAGAGTGACACACAGAGCGACATACAGAGCGACACCAAGGGTGACACAGAGTGACACCGAGTGTGACATAGGGAGTCACAGAGAGCGACACCGAGTGTGACACAGAGTGAGACACAGAGTGTGACACAGAGTGTGACACCGAAAGTGACACCGAGAGTGACACCGAGCGACACCGAGTGTGACACAGAGTGACATCGAGTGTGACACCGGGAGACACCGAGTATGACACCAAGTGTGACACCGAGTGTGACACACAGCGACACCAAGGATGACACAGTGTGACACCGAGTGTGACACCAAATGTGACACCAAATGTGACACCGTGTGACACAGAGCGTGACACAGAGCGTGACACAGAGTGACACCGAGTGTGACACACTGAATGTGACACAGGGAGACACAGAGAGCGACACAGAGAATGACACAGGGCGACACAGAGAGACACCGTGTGTGACACTGAGTGTGACGCCAGGTGTGACACAGAGCAACACCAAGGATGACACAGAGTGACACAGAGAGTGACACCAAGGGTGACACCAAGGGTGACACCGAGCGACACCAAGTGTGACACAGAGTGACATCGAGTGTGACACAGAGCGACACCAAGGGTGACACAGAGTGACACTGAGTGTGAGACAGTGTGACACAGAGACACCGAGTGCGACACCGAGGGTGACACACCGAGGGTGACACCGAGAGCCGCACCGAGGGTGACACAGTGTGACACAGAGTGAAACACCTAGTGTGATACAGAGTGCAACACCGAGAGCGACACAGAGAGCGACACAGAGAGACGCCGTGTGTGACACCGAGTGTGACACAGGGAGGCACCGAGTGTGACACAGAGCGACACAGTGAGTGACACAGAGAGCGACACAGAGAGTGACACAGAGCGACACCAAGGGTGACACAGAGTGACACTGAGTGTGACACCGAGTGTGACACAGGTAGACACACAGAGAGTGACACAGAGAGACAGAGCGACACAGAGAGTGACATACAGTGACAACAAGCGTGACACAGAGTGACACCGAGTGTGACACCGAATGTTACACCGAGTGTGACATAGGGAGACACAGAAAGCGACACAGAGAGTGATACAGAGAGTGACACAGAGAGTGACACAGAGAGACAGAGAGTGTGACACAGAGAGACACAGAGTGTGACACAGAGCGACACCAAGTGTGACACCGACTGTGACAAAGGGAGACACAGAGTGTGACACAGAGAGTGACACCGAGTGTGACACACAGCGACACCGATGTGACACCGGGTGTGACACAGGGTGCGACACAGGGTGCAACAGAGTGTGACTAAAGGTGTGACACAGGGTGTGACACAGGGAGTGACACCGAGTGTGACACTGAGTGTGACACACAGCGACACCAAGGGTGACACAGAGTGACACCGAGTGTGACACCGAGAGTGACACCGAGCGTGACATAGAGCGACACCAAGGGTGACACCGAGTGTGACACAGGGAGACACAGAGTGTGACACAGGGAGTGACACAGGGAGTGACACCGGGAGTGACACACAGCGACACCAAGAGTGACACCGACTGCGACACAGGGTGCGACTCAGGGTGCGACACCGAGTGTGACACCAAGGGTGACACAGAGTAACACC
>NW_025214065.1:25311-27972 GCF_004010195.1 Chiloscyllium plagiosum | reverse complement strand
GACACAGAGAGTGACACAGAGAGTGACACAGAGAGACACCGAATGTGACACAGAGCGACACCGAGTGTGACGCAGAGTGTGACGCCGAGTGTGACACCGAGTGCGACACCGGGTGCGACACAGGGTGTGACAGAGTGTGACACAGAGAGTGACACAGGGAGTGACACCGGGAGTGACACACAGCGACACCAAGAGTAACACCGACTGCTACACAGGGTGCGTCTCAGGGTGCGACACTGAGTGTGACACCAAGGGTGACACAGAGTAACACCGAGTGAGACACAGAGAGTGACACGGGAGACACCGAGTGTGACACAGGGCGACACAGAGAGTGACACAGAGAGTGACACAGAGAGACACCGAATGTGACACAGAGCGACACCGAGTGTGACACAGGGCGACACAGAGTGAGACACAGAAAGTGACACAGAGTGAGACACCGAGTATGACACAGAGAAACACCGAATGTGACACAGAGCGACACCGAGTGTGACGCAGAGTGTGACGCCGAGTGTGACACCGAGTGCGACACCGGGTGCGACACAGGGTGTGACAGAGTGTGACACAGAGAGTGACACAGGGAGTGACACCGGGAGTGACACACAGCGACACCAAGAGTAACACCGACTGCTACACAGGGTGCGTCTCAGGGTGCGACACTGAGTGTGACACCAAGGGTGACACAGAGTAACACCGAGTGAGACACAGAGAGTGACACAGGGAGACACCGAGTGTGACCAGGGCGACACAGAGAGTGACACAGAGAGTGACACAGAGAGACACCGAATGTGACACAGAGCGACACAGAGTGAGACACAGAGTGTGACACAGAGAGTGACACCGAGGGTGACACACCGAGGGTGACACAGAGCGACACCAAGGGTGACACAGAGTGACACAGAGCGTGACACAGAGCGTGATACCGAGTGTGACACAGGGTGACACAGAGTGCGACACCGAGGGTGACACAGTGTGACACAGAGTGCGACACCGAGATCGACACCGAGTGTGACACAGGGTGACACAGAGTGCGACACTGAGAGCGACACAGAGAGCGACACAGAGAAGCACCGTGTGTGACACCGAGTGTGACACAGGGAGACACCGAGTGTGACACAGAGCGACACAGTGAGTGACACAGAGAGCGACACAGAGAGTGACACAGAGCGACACCAAGGGTGACACGGAGTGACACTGAGTGTGACACCGAGTGTGACACAGGTAGACACACAGAGAGTGACACAGAGAGACAGAGCGACACGGAGAGTGACACACAGCGACAACAAGGGTGACACAGAGTGACACTGAGTGTGACACCGAATGTTACACCGAGTGTGACACAGGGAGACACAGAAAGCGACACAGAGAGCGATACAGAGAGTGACACAGAGAGTGACACAGAGAGACAGAGAGTGTGACACAGAGAGACACCAAGTCTGACATAGAGCGACACCAAGTGTGACACAGAGTGACACCAAGTGTGACACCGACTGTGACAAGGGAGACACAGAGTGTGACACAGAGTGTGACACAGAGAGTGACTCCGAGTGTGACACACAGCGACACCGAGTGTGACACCAGGTGTGACAGAGTGACACAGAGTGTGACACAAGGTGTGACACAGGGTGTGACACAGGGAGTGACACCGAGTGTGACACCGAGTGTGACACCGAGTGCGACACACAGCGACACCAAGGGTGACACAGAGTGACACCGAGTGTGACACTGAGAGTGACACCGAGCGTGACATAGAGCGACACCAAGGGTGACACCGAGTGTGACACAGGGAGACACAGAATGTGACACAGTGTGACAGAGTGACACCAGGTGTGACACCGAGTGTGACACAGGGTGACACAGGGAGACACAGAGTGTGACACCAAGAGTGACATCGAGCGTGACACCTGGTGCAACACAGGGTGTGACACAGGGAGTGACACAGGGATTGACACAGGGAGTGACACCGGGAGTGACACATAGCGACACCAAGAGTGACACCAACTGCGACACAGGGTGCGACTCAGGGTGCGACACCGAGTGTGACACCAAGGGTGACACAGAGTAACACCAAGTGTAACACAGAGAGTGACACCGGGAGACACCGAGTGTGACACAGGGCGACACAGAGAGTGACACAGAGAGACACCGAATGTGAGACAGAGCGACACCGAGTGTGACACAGGGCGACACAGAGTGAGACACCGAGTGTGACACAGAGAGTGACACCGAGAGACACCGAATGTGACACAGAGCGACACCGAGTGTGACTCCGAGTGTGACGCCGAGTGTGACACTGAGTGTGACACCGGGTGCGACACAGGCTGTGACACAGGGTGTGACACAGAGTGTGACACAGAGTGTGACAGAGTGAGACACAGAGACTGACACCGGGTGTGACACACAGTGACACCAAGAGTGACACCAACTGCGACTCAGGGTGCCACACCGAGTGTGACACCAAGGGTGACACAGAGTAACACCGAGTGTGACATAGAGAGTGACACAGGGAGACACCGAGTGTAACACAGAAAGTGACACAGAGAGTGACACAGAGAGTGACACAGAGAGACACCGAATGTGACACAGAGCGACACCGAGTGAGACACTGAGTGTGACACAGAGAATGACACAGAGAGTGACACAGAGAGACACCGAATGTGA
>NW_025214065.1:6902-8409 GCF_004010195.1 Chiloscyllium plagiosum | reverse complement strand
AACTGGCTCAAAGGTAGAAGACAGAGGGTGGTGGTGGAGGGTTGTTTTTCAGACTGGAGGCCTGTGACCAGTGGAGTGCCACAAGGATCGGTGCTGGGCCCTCTACTTTTTGTCATTTACATAAAAGATTTGGATGCGAGCATAAGAGGTACAGTTAGTAAGTTTGCTGATAACGCCAAAATTGGAGGTGTAGTGGACTGTGAAGAGGGCTACCTCAGATTACAACAGGATCTGGAACAGATGGGCCAATGAGCTGAGAAGTGGGCAGATGGAGTTTATTTCATATAAATGAGAGGTGTTGCATTTTGGGAAAGCAAATCTTAGCAGAACTTATAATAGTTAATGGTATGGTCCTAGGGAATTGAGGGATTGGTTCAGAAGAAGAAGGAAACATATATCAGGTATAGACAGGATAGATCGAGTGAATCCTTAGCAGAGGAGAAATAAATCAGGAGTGTACTTAACAGGGAAATCAGGAGGGCAAAACGGGGACATGAGATAGCTTTGGCAAATAGAATTAAGGGCAATCGAAAGGGTTTTCACAAATATATTAAGGACAAAAGGGTAACTAGGGAGAGAGCTGAACAAAGAGACCTTGAAGTGCAGGATCATTGCTCCTCGAATGTGGATTCGCAGGTAGATAGGATAGTGAAGAAGCTGTTTAATATGCTTTCCTTTGTTGGTCAGAGTATTGAGTACAGGAGTTGGAGGGTCATGTTGCGGCTGTACAGGACATTGGTTAGGCCACTGTTGGAATATTGCGTGCAACCCTGGTCTCCTTCTTATTGGAAAGATGTTGTGAAACTTGAAAGTGTTCAGAAAAGATTTACAAAGATGTTGCCAGGGTTGGAGGATTTGAGCTACAGGGAGAGTCTGAACTGGGGCTGTTTTCCCTGGAACGTCGGAGGCTGAGGGTGAACTTACAGAGGTTTACAAAATTATGAGGGGCATGAATAGGATAAATAGACAAAGTTTTTATTCCCTGGGGTCGGGGAGTCCAGACTATCCCAATAAAATATCTTAGTCCTCCCTGTGTACTGGTAGCAGTGCTCGCGATGCGGTCTCCTCTACATTGGGGAGACTGGACGCCTCCCAGCAGAGCGCTTTAGGGAACATCTCTGGGATATCCGCACCAATCAACCCCACTGCCCTGTGGCCCAACATTTCAACTCTCCCTCCCACTCTGCTGAGGACATGCAGGTCCTCGGCTTCCTCCACTGCCGCTTCCTCACCACCCGCGCCTGGAGGATGAACGCCTCATCTTCCGCCTCAGAACACTTCAACCCCAGGGCATCAATGTGGAATTCACCAATTTCCTCATTTCCCCCTCCCCTATCTCACCCCACCTCCAGCCTTCCAGCTCAGCACTGCCCTCATGACCTGTTCTACCGGCCTATCCCCCTTTCCACCTATCCACCCCACCCTCCTCTCTGACCTGTTACCTTTAGCCCCACCCCCATTCACCTACTGTACTCTTTGCTACTTTCTCCCCCTTCCCCACACCCCC
>NW_025214065.1:5072-6759 GCF_004010195.1 Chiloscyllium plagiosum | reverse complement strand
ACATGCCATAGATACAGTGTTGCAGAGTAGTGAGTCTTAATACAACAAAACTTACATTAGGGGTGGTGACTGAGCCTGGGGTGTGTATGTGTACTGTGTACCCCATCCAGCACTGTATCAATGCCATGTCTTGTTCACAGATGTTTGGAGTCTTCTCATTGTTCTTTGCTCTGTGCACTGTGGGTGACCTTATCTCACGACAGGATTTATTGAAGGTTCCAGATCACCTTTCCCTTTGTCTCTCTCTGGCAGACCAACTGCGTTCAATGTGGTGATGGACGATCCACCCCACAGCTGGGAAGGCTATTGAGTCAGGACTTTCCTGAGTAACTACAGGAGGCAGAGAAATAGACAGAATGGGAAATTAGACTGATGCAGTGAGGGTTACACATGGAGAATGACACTGAGTTCCACAGAGATCGGTAAAATGGAGCGATATTAAGTAATAGTCCCAGATTGCTGTAAAATGTCAGGATCACACAGTCATGTTGGAAGAATGGGTTTCGCTTCATGATGCACTGGTATCAGTGCTCAGGGATGAGCACCCAGTGAGCAGGTGAAGTGATGGGCTCATGATATTATTGCTAGTGAATGAAACCAAAATCTCAGCTAATATTCAGAGGAGGGCTAGTTTGAATCCCACCATCTGAAATTGAGACATTTGAAATCAATAATTTCAAAAATAATAATTAACAATCCACAAATTAGTCTGAGACCATTGCTGATGTACAAAAAATCCAAACATTTGTCTTTTCGAGAAGGACATCTGCCCATCCTCACGTGGTCTGCACGACTTACCCACAGAAAAGTGGTTGCCTCTCAATTACCCTCTGAAATGGCCGAGCAAGTTACTCAGCTCAAGAGCAGCTAGGGCTGGGCAAGAAAGGCTGGTCAGCCAGAGACACCCACATCCCATTTACAACAATAATCCATTCGGATGGTCCCACTGGAACTGTGCTGGGACCAGGGTCCTGGCTGATCATGTCGGTTGGTTTATGGACAGGGCTTGAAACTGACAGAGAGGATGCAGGGACAGGGTTCAGGTGAAAGGAGCTTTCCAAATCCAAAGGGAAAAGGTGAAGCAATGGAACAGCATGTGGATGTGGTTGAAGACAAGCAGAAAGGAACAGGAAGGGACAGAGTTTAACTAAATCTGTACATCAGCGAATAGATTTGTGACAGAAAATTGTGGGAAAGAGTAAGTTATGTTTTCTTTCGAATGAACAACGTCGCTGTAATACGGTAGATGAATTTGTGACAAAGAGATAAAAGAGATTTAGCCAGCTGGGAGACATGGATACAGGGTGAAGAAAAATATTCAATGGTTCACAACCTTGCGGAAACTCAGGCAAAATGGGTCACGCTAACAATAATGGATTCCAAAGGCGTTACAGAGAAAGCATTTGGTCGCAGACCATGAAGTAGAGTCCGTCTGAATGTAAATACTGGCTACTACTTGCCAAGAACACAAGCAGCAGAACAGTTTTAGCCAACGAACAGTATTGCATTGCTCATCACTGCATTAAACAGGAACTCACTGGAATTTTTTTAACAAATGCATTATGATAATTTTGGAAACTTCAATATTCGTATAATCGGGGTCAATCACACGGACAGCATTGATATTCGAAGAAGAGTTCGGTTAATTTTTTTTCAGTGTTTCTTTGAAAAACACATTGTGCAACTG
>NW_025214065.1:0-3119 GCF_004010195.1 Chiloscyllium plagiosum | reverse complement strand
TGATGCTATGACAACTTTTTATCCGACTGTAAGATCAAACTAACCTACATACCCTTCATTTTCCTACTATCCATGTGTCTGTCTAAGAGTCTATTAAATGTCCCAAATGTGTCTTATTTTACTACCACCATTGGCAATCCATTCAACCACCTTCCATTCTCTATCCTCTTATCCATCCTCCAATCACCTTAACATTATACCCCCTTGTAACAGCCATTTATGCCATAGGAGAAACAGTCTCTGACTATTCACTCACTCTGTGCCTCTCATCATCTTGTTCACCTCTACCAAGTCACCCCACCCATTTCTTCACTCCAATGAGCAAAGCCTTAGCTCCATAAAACGTTCTCCATAAGAACTGCCCTCCATTCCAGGCAGCATCCTGGTAAATCTCCTGTGTACACTCTCTAAAATTTGCACATCCTTCCTGTAAACAGGGGACCAGAACTGAACACAATATTCCAATTGTGGACACACCAGGACGCTATAAAGGTTCAGTAAAACCTCACGGCTCTTAAAATCGATCCCGTTGCTAAGGAAAGCCAACACAACATATGCCTTTTTAACAGCCCTACAAACGTGGTGGCAACTTGAGGGATCTATGGGCATGGACCACACGATCTCTCTGTTCCTCCACAATGCCAAGTATTTTGCCTTTCACCCTGTATTCTGTATTCAAATTTGACCTTCCAGAATGAATCACTTCGCACGTTTCCAGATTGGACTCCAACTGCCACTTCCAGCCCAGCTCTGCGTCCTGTCAATGTCCCATTGCAACCTACAACAGCCCTCCACATTACCCACCACTCCACTAACCTTCATGTTATTGGCAAACTTACTAACCCACTGTCCAACATTCTTGTCCAAGCCATTTACAAAAATCACAAAGAGCAGGACCCGGACCCGATTGTTACAGAACACCACTGGTCACTGAGCTCCAGGCTCAATACTGTCCATATGCCGCCATACTCTGTCTTCTCTGGGCCATCCAATCCATTATCCAGACAGACAGATTTCCCTGTATCCCAATCATCCTTCTTTTCCGAATAAGCCATCAACGTATTCTGTCATATCCTCAAAGAATTCAATAAGGTTTGTGAGGCATGACCTGCCGCACACAAACCCATGCTGACTGTCTCTAATTTAACTATGGTTTTCCAAGTAGTCATAAATCCTGTCTTTAGAGTCCTCGCCAATAATCTGCACTTCACAGACACAAGACTAAATCTGTAATTCCCTGAATTCTACCTCTGTAATATGGTCCAGACTCTACAAATCTTCTCTCCTCTGCCATGTTCCCCAGAAGGGCACCGGAGGGTGGTGTGGGTTACAGAGATAGGAAGGGATATCAGGAGAGGAGGATTTTGCAGACGTTAGGAGGTTTGCAGTGCCAAAAGGAGGCTTCAGTAATTGTGAGGTTTCATGGTGATGAAGGCATTTGAGGAGGGAGGGAGGGAGGATGGTAGGGAAATGAGAGGTTTCACAGTTTAGGTGCTTTGTTAGAACTGCAAAAGGTTACTGAGTTGGGGAGGTGTAAGCACTCGAGGATTTTACATAAACATGCGGTTTTGATTGCAATGGCAGGAAGAGGATTCAGGAAACTGGAGAGTATGGGGTCTGAACGAGGTTACACAAATGGGAAGAGTTGTCAGAGATGGAGGTGTTTACAGAGACAGCAATGACCTAATCTGGAGCAGAGGATCCAGATTGGGAGGGATGTGGGGACTGGAGGTGGTTTCACGGGGAGGGAGGACCATAGAGCCACAGAAGGTTACAGAAATTTGGAGAGATGTAGGGCTGTAGGGTTCATGGAGATGGAAATGTTGGGAGGGATGGAGAGGTGTACAGGGACTGTTTTAGGGAACTGAGCAGATTACAGAGATAAAGCTGTTTGTATCGACTGGAAGAACAAACAGAGATATGCAGGGTAGTCTTGACTGAAGATGTTTATAGACATAGGAAGGCTTAGGTTCTGGGGGTTATGAAGACTGTGGAATCTGGATTTATTTTCAGAGACTGGGATAACAATATTGGTCAGTGACAGTTTCACAGGTAAGGGAGCAATGCACAAACAGGAGGAAGTTGTATGGGAGGGTGACGTTTGAACAGATAGTGGTGTAAGAGCTGGACAAGATTATGGAGATGGGTCGATGGTGGAGACACAGGAGGAGCTTACATTGACATGGGGGTGATAGTGACAGGAGGGTGTCAAATAGATAGTGGGTTTTGTAGGAAGTGGATTGGGAGAGGCACAGGCATGGAGTGAGTTCGACAGATCAGGAATACTGCAGAGACCTGAGAGGATTACACTGATAGGGATTGTGGTCGGGTCTCCACAGACTGTTGGTGTTTAGGGACTGGAAGAGATTTGGTAGATAGGGAGGGATGTAAGAGCTGCAGGAGCTTGTGGAGAGTTAAAGAGTTGGAGCAATTTGCAGAGGTAGGTTTCTCAGACAGGAGTAGGTTATAGATAGTGAGGGTTGTGTGGTCTGAGGAAGTCAAAAAGAGGAGAGTTTCTGCATCTGGAAGAGGTTACACTGAGGGCGCCAGTTGAAGAGACTGAAGAAAAAATGCATGGAGAAGGTTACACAGATAGGGAGGTGAGTAGGGACTGAAGGTGAATACACAAACATGGAGGGTTGTATTGTTAGACGGAGACGAGAGAGATAGGCACCGGTGTAGGGATTTACACAGATAGAGAAGGTTGTGTTTTTGGAGTAGGTTACACTGATACAGACAGTGTTAGGGAGTGTTTAGAGGACTACAGAAGATCTCAGAGAGAATGTATTATGGGGAGTGGAGGAGATTACAGACACAGAGATGGCTGTCGGGTTGAAAAGAGCTTCAACAGATCCTTGGTGCCGTAAAGCTGGAGGGAGGTTATAACAGTGAGTGTTGCCAAGACTTAATTACTTCACTGAAATAGAGCAGGTCTCAGCACATAACTGTCAAAGGGAAGTTGAGACAGTCCAGACGAGTTTTCAGAGATACAAATGTTTATGGGAGTTTCAAGAGGGAACAATGATTGGGAGTGTTGTACCACATGGTAACAGTTATAGGGAGCGTTCTAAAAGCAGGAAGAGGTTACAGACATATCGATCTTTGTAAGGACTGGAGAA
>NW_025214064.1:21142-38757 GCF_004010195.1 Chiloscyllium plagiosum | reverse complement strand
CTGTCTCGGTTGGGACGTGGATGGTTTAGAATCTCCACACAAGTCGTCCCGGTCCTCTTCGGCTCGAACAAAGGTTCTCCCCACACGGGGTGGGGAGGGGAAAGGGAACAGATATCAGGCACCCCACCACCTGTGTTGGCCCTTTCTGTCCTATTCCAGGCTGTTTCTCCTGGAATGGGAGAAAGGGTTGGAGGGTGGGAGGGTGGTAGTGGGTGGCCCTGCTGTTATTGCTGGTGCAGGTGGGGTGACATGGTGAGGTGTCCTGAGTGAGTCAGTCCACAGTGTTGTATCCATGTCATGTTATTAGTGTGGTGACTGTTGCATAAGTGACAGAGAAAATGAGGGAAGGAAGTTGCTGAATTCAATAGTGAGAGTGTTAGTGCCTGAGCCTTATTTGGAGATAGAGCGTGAGGATTGTTTGGGGGTAGGTGCTACAACAGATATACAGTGAGTGTGAGGGAGCAGGGAGAATACAGTGACGCTTATCTTGGCAGAGCGGGAAGGTTATTGATGCTTGTCCTGTATTGCTGGTCATTTCTTCAGATCATCCCAGCGTCGAGGTGAGCTTCCCCGAATGTCTTTTCCATGTCCATGTCTATAACGACTCAGACCATGTCCCTCAGCTTCCACAGAATCACTTTAGGTGGAGCTTACAAATTGCAAGTAGAAGCAACTTTTGGTGTGTTATATATCTAAGCGAAAACGGTCACAGAAATTCTGAACATGATGTGTTCTGGAAATTACACATGCAAGTATTGTGAGTACTGCAGTCTTATTGGATGATCTCAAATTGTATCTAAACTGCATTAACTAAGTGACAGCTCATGCTGTGAAAAATATATTCCGCAAGTGTATGTGAGGTGGGTTGAAGTGTATGTTGTGAACCAAACGAAAGAGCAGGTTATTTCGGATTTGATGTTGTGTGGTCAGAAGGACGAATTACTAACCTTGCTCTGTAGCAGCCTTTGAGGAATAGTGCCATTAATATGTTGCATTTTACACGCCGTCTGCATACAATATCGAATGTGTGAACATTCTGGACAAACATCATGGAAGCCTGGAGGGTAAAGGGTCGAGTTGACTCCAGTAAATTGTGAAAGTACAGTATAACATTTAGAGGGTAACAAGCAATGGTTGTTCGAGTCATAGAGTCGTGAGCACGGACAAAGATCCTTCGGCTCAAAGTGGTCCAATTCCGAACAAAATGTTCATTCACACAAGCCCATTTCCTTGCCATTGCCCCGTATCCTTCTAATCCTTTCCTATCCATGCATTTGTCCAAATGCTTTTTATATGTTGTTAATGTATCCACCTCAACCACTTCCGCTGGCAGCTCATTCCATATGCGTACCAAGATTTGTGTAAAAAACATAGCTCGTTAGTTTCGCTTTAATTCTTACCCCCTGACATTAAACTGGTGCCCTCTAGTCCGTGATTGCTGCACATCCCTGGGAAGAAAGGTCTGGGTGCATTCATTCTATCCATGCCTCCTGTGATCTTTTGCGATTTTGTAAGATCCCCCCTCAGTCTCATTTACTCTAACGTAAAAAAGTCCTAGCTTGTAAATCCTCTCCCTATAACTCAGACCATTATGACCTTGGCAACATCCTTGTAAATGTCTTCTGCACTCTTTTCAGTTTCATAACATTCTTCCTACAGCAAAGTGAACACAACTGATCCTGACGGTTCAAATAATGCCTCACCAGCGTTATGTATAACTGCGACGTAACTCCTCAACTTCGATATGCAGTGCTCTGACGGATGAAGGCGAGTGTGCCAACAAACCTTCTTCACTGCCCTGTCTACCTGTGAATCAACTTCCAGAGCACCGTGCACCTGAACTCCCAGGTCCCTCTGCTCCACTACACTCCAAAAGGCCCAACCATTCACCATGAAACTCCGACCTTGATTAGACTTTCTAAAGTGCAAGATCTTAACCGATCTGTATTAAACTGCATTTTTCATTTCTCAGTCCACTTCCCCAGCTGATCAAGGTACTGCTGAAATTTCTAAAATTCCTGATAACCTTCCCCACTCTCCATGATACCACCTATTTTAGTGCTGAAATCAAACAGATGTACGTGAGCGGTAAATTTTATATAACGTATTACCTAATCTATGATCTAGATGAGAATATATTTCTATATGTTTATACTTATAAACAAACAATTTTCCCAGCACTGACCCCTGGGATATTCCACTATTTACAGGCCTCCAGTCCGACAAGCATCCTTCCTATATTGCCCTCTGCTTCCTACCATCAAGCCAATTGTGTATCTAATTTGCCAGGTCCCCCTGGATTCCATGCGATCAAACATTCCAGAGTAGCCAATCTTCTGTAACATTATCAAAGGCCTTACTGACATCCTTAAAGATTATGTATACCATTCAACCCTCATAACTATTCCTGGTCACTTCGTCAAAGCACTGCAACAAATTTGAGAGCCATGATCTCTCATGCACAAAGCCATGCTGACTGCTGCTAATCAAACCCTGTCTTTCGAAGTGCATATATAGAGGAACCACGATTATCCTGATATTAATTTTCCAAAATTTGGATTATACGAAGGGGAGTGCAAGGTCATTATGTCTATCAACCATGATTGTGTCTTTTGTTCACAGGTCCAATGATTAAAAACGAACTTGGCTTACTGAAATGCAGCCAATAACTGTCCAGGCGCCGTCTCCAAAAGGCTGACCTCCGACATTTTCTCTCTCTCACCCTACACTTTCCCTGGAGTTCTACACAGGGGATTACCTTAACCCACCGTCCCCCTTCCCAGATCATTTCGCCAACATTGTCCGGTAGACAGCAAAGGAGGGACCTGTCAAGGTGTGTGTGTGTGTGTGTGTGTGTGTGTGTGTGTGTGTGTGAGGGTGCGGGCTGGAGGGCGCGGGGCTGGGGGCAGGCGGGGCTGCGGTTGGGGATCAGGCGATGGGTGGGGATGGTTTTGCGTGCGTGTTGGGTGACCGATGTTGGTGCTGCTGGGTTAGCGACGGGCAGGGACAGACGGGTGTGGCGTTGGACGGGCTTGTGGGCTGGTGGGGGCAGGGTTGTGGTGGTAGCAGACAGGGTTTGGGGTGGGCGGAGGCAGACGTTGGCACAGGGTGGGAACGGATGAAGTTGTGGGCGGCAGGTGGGGGAATGGGAGTGGACATGGCAGGGCACAGATGGGACAGGGTGGGAGCGGGCGGGGCGGTGTGGGAGCAGACGCACGGTGAAGTCTCGGGTGCAGTGTGCTTTTTCCTTGTCTCCTGAACTGTGAGCAGACTTCACAGAAAACTCCAAGCCCCAGAATAAATCAAATAACCGAATAATCAATTATCTTAATTAAATAGTGCTCCATCCATCTCATTCGGATAATTGAGGTTCCTCTGTTTATCTTGTCTCTCAGAATCTTCTCAAGTAACTATCTACTACAGATGTTAGTTCTACTGGACTATTGCTCCCAGGTTTATCTTTGTAGCCCTCCTGGAATAAGGGCACAGCATTCGCAACCCTCCAGTCCTCCAGGACCTCACCCATTGGCCAGCGAAGATGGAAAAGTACCAACCAGGGCTCCCACAAATAAATCTCTATCCTCCTGCTGAGTTCCTGAAGAGATCTGGTCAGGACTAGGAGATTTAAAGAAGTACTGCAAAGTCTGAAAAATATGTCTCTTCCTTGAAGGTAAAAACATCAGAGAGTGAGAAAGTGACTTCATGATGGTTAACGTAACAAATTAAAGATTATATTAATTATAGGAAGTGACTTCAGAAGAATTCCAGAAATTGTGGAAACATGAGAATTCTCAGAAATTGATGATCCAGAAAAGGAGGGCTATGAAGCTGACAAAGAAATCAAAATGCGAACATGCATGCTAACAAACAGGAACACAAAGACTGCAGCAATCTACTATCTATATTTCAAAGGAAACAAAATAAAAGCAATGTCAAATGTGGAAATTTGCAATCGGGAGAGGAGACTTTATTGTGGAGAACAAGGAAATGGCCGAGAACATAACCAGTTACTTTCTATCTGTCTTCATGGAGGAAGATGCAGAAAATCATCCAAAAAAAACAAGTGATCGGATGGAGCTTATGGAACTAAAGACATAATGGAGAACAAGGAAATGGCCGAGAACATAACCAGTTACTTTCTATCTGTCTTCATGGAGGAAGATGCAGAAAATCATCCAAAAAAACAAGTGATCGGATGGAGCTTATGGAACTAAAGACATAAAGCCAACTTATATCAGTAACAGGGTAGTACTTGAAAATGTAACTAGATTGGGCATTGCTAAGTCAGACAAAACAGATGTACTTCGTCTCAAAACGTCAGAAATAAGGCACCAATGGAAGTATTAATTGTACAGTTGATGACGGTGTTTTATTTTCCTGTCCATTCTGCAGAGACCGGAAGCCATTGTAGATAAATGGAATGTAGTAAATGTTTTCCAAGCATTTTAGATGAATGGAAGGGATCCAAGCAAATATTTGTGATTCGAAGGAGCTGGTGTTGAATTGGGGTCGAAAAACTTAAAAATCACACAACTGTAGGTTATAGTCCAACAGGGTTAATTGGAGGCACAAACTTTCAAAGTACACAACCCCCTGATGAAGAAGCCGCGCTTTGAAAGCTAGTACCATCGAATAGATATTTTTTGTGATTTTTAACCTTTTCATTTATGGTTATCATAAATGATGGAGACAGGAATATGGAGGGTCGAGTGGGGGTTAGTGGTTTAAATCAGTTTGTGTTAGACACAAAGGTTGGCCGGTTGGCTGGCAGTGAGGAGGAAGGCTTTATGTTGCAGGAAGATATCGATGGAATGGTCAGAAGTGCAGATCGATGGCAGATGGAATGTAACCCTGATAAATATGAAGTGATGCATTTTGGAAGAAGGACCCAGACAAGGGAGGACTCAATGAACGGTAGCACATTAGGAAGCTCAGAGGGTGCTTCTCCACATATCTCTGAATGTGACTGAATAGGCTAATAGTCGAGCTAACTAGTATTAGGAGCCGTAGACATTGATCATAAGAGTTATACGGGAGGTTGTGTAGGCCAAGATGGTATGCAGTGTGCAGTTCTGGATACCACATTACGAAAGAATGTCATTAGACAGTAGGTGGTGGGTTTTAGTGGGGATTCATCAGGATGTTCCCTGGAATGGACCATATCAGCTATGGAGAGAGATTGGATAAGCTCGGGTTATTTACTTTGGACCAGAGAAGGCTGAGGGGGATGTTATTCAGAAGGATAAGATTACGAGGTGCATGGACAGAGTGGATAGACAGAAACCGTTCCTTTTCGTCAAGAACAAATGAACACTCTATCAAAGTGAAGCGTTTGAGGGTTAGAGAGGAATTAAAGATATAACTCGAGTTATAAAAGTGAACTGTAATAGCTTCTAAATATATGCCAATGTGAAAGGTAAGATTAAGCAATTGCAGCTTATTGCAGTCTGAAACTATAGAATGGAGAATTGAGAACAGGGAAATGGCAGAACTATGAATCAACTATTTCGTTCTGTTTCCACAGAAGATAACAAAGCAAAAAATAAAACATCCCAGCAATACCATGAAACTTTAGTCTGCTGCGAAAAAGAGAGTAGAATGAAATTAGCAACTAAACCGTTCGAGAGAAAGTATTTCAACAGAACACAATGGGCATAGATAAAGTCAACATAGATTTATGAAATGGGAATCATATTTGAGAAAGTGAATTTTAGCAAACTTATGGAGAAGCGATCAATGCAATACGATTGGGTTTTCAGAAAGATTTTTGATAAAGCCCCAAACCTATAGTGCAAATTCGAATCCTGTGGGACTGGGTCTAATATTTGGTCATGGTTTTTGAATGGGAGAGCTGACAGGAAACAGTGAGGTAGGAATAAAACATTTTTTTCATGGAAGGCATGGAGGATATTGCAAGGATCAGGGTTTGGGACCCAGCTATTCACAATACACATCATATGTTTGTTTGAGGGGCTCGAATGTAATATTCCCAAGTCTGCTGATGGCATTAAACGATGTTGGACTGTGAGTGGGTGAGCAGGCTGTTAAAACGCTCCAAGGTGTTTGGGACAACTGGAATGACTGGGCAACTACATGGCAGATGGAAGCAATAGGGGAGATGTGGCGAAGTGCACTTTGATGGGAACTATGGGATGCCAGCCTATCTACTGAAAATGGTTTGGTTGAAAATAGTTGATCTATAATGCAACGTTAGGTGCATTTTTGTTTCCTTCTACGCATTCCTGAGATGGCCATGCAGTGCTGTGAGTTCTGAAAATAGAAGTCAATACTGGGCATGGCACTTACCATTGTGCACAGACCCACAAAGAGGGTAGCTGTAACATTGAAAAGGATTTGAATATCCTTGTAAACCAGTCACTTAAAACAATATTGCAGGAACTGAAAGCAGTTAGGAAGATAAATGGTGAGTTGACATTCATTTCAGGCATATTTGATTCCAGGAGTAAGAACGTCTTACTGCAGTTGTGGAGGGCCTTGGTGAGACCCCATCTCGAATATTGTGCAGGATTCGGTGAATTTTTGCTCTCCTTACCTAATCAAGGACAAACCTGACATTGACGAAGAGCAGCAAAGGATGACCAGACTGATCTCTGGGAAGACAGGCTTGTTGTGGGAACAGAGTTTGGGGCGACTGAACCTGTATTCCATGGAAGTTAGGAAAATGAGAGATGATCTTAGTGAAATATATAAAAATCTGACAGGGTGAGACAGTTTGGAATCAAGGTTGATAATTCCCCTGGCTGGGACGTCAAAAAAAAGGGTCCACAACATTACGTACAGACAGGCCGCTTTGCACTGAGATGAGATTAAATATCTTCACTCAGAGACTGGTGTACCTGGGGAATTCTCTCGCACATCGGGCTGTGAAAGCCAAGACAATGCATATAACTGAGGATTTCTGAAAATTAAAGGGATAGACAAAGAGCAGGAGTATGGTGTGAAGATAAAAGATGAGATATCATTCTAGGTTGTTCTCCAATAACACGTAGCTGTATTCTTGTGGAACACGGTATTGTAGAAAACCGTGCAATATTAATAATGGGGCCTATGGGAAAAAGAGGGGAAGGGGCAAACCCCCTCCCCAAAATATCAGTAAAAATCAAAAATTCAATTTAAGCTAACACACACGAGCATAGCCTAAGAAAATCGTTAAATCTATATTATAATGAAACAATACTGTAAATGTAACACTTTTCCGCTAAAGTCACTGACTACAGCACTGTACCTTTCACCAAGCCATTCAGCAGAAAGCGCGTGAGCTGACTGACCACATGTTGCTCTCACGGAATTCCGGTTTGAAATAACTGTCCTTCTAAGTGTGGACTACAATTCCTAGTTCCAGTCTCAGTTTCAAGGCTTGCAGAGCAGATTGCATTCCTGCTTCAGTGAACTCACTGAGTGTGCATTTTGCAGATAGAGGATCCTGAGGCTGTGTTTTGCTGTTCAGCTGGTGCTGGGGATGGAATTGCGTTACAGTGAATGGGAGCTCAGTTTATAAAGAGGATGCGCAATTCACGAATTGTGTTGCAGACAAGTTGTGTTTAATAAACACGCGCTATCTGAATTGCCTGTATATTGAATGGAGGATCAAAATTGATGGACCAAAGCAACTACAGCAGTTCCCACTTTCTATATCCCCATGCTTCAACATGTTGAGTGATATGAAAACTGTGCGGGGCAAATCGCACTGAGGAGAGTTTCTCCACTATCTAGAATGGGAGATGCTCAATCTGTTGAATGATCCGCTCCTTTCCCAATGTTTCTGTGCAGTCTGTGGGATAGCTCTGCAAATGTTGTCACAAGCTCCCAGACGTTTGGAACGAGTTCTCTTCAGGGACGTGAGGACTGTGTTTTCCATTCCCATTTCCAACAAGGCACGGACCGGGTGTTCTGTCCCGATTTATCCGTTAAGAACGATGAGCAGTTTGATACAATTGAGTGTCTTGCTTGGACGTTTCAAAGACCATTGAAGGGTTTAACACATGTCTGTGAGTCTGGGGTCACTTTTATGCCAGACCAGGAAAGCACGGAAGACTTACTTTCTGAAAGTACACTGGGGAAGGAAAATAGCATTTACAATCGACATTGGCTTCAAGGTCACTATTCCTGACACCAGATTTTAGATCTCGATATTTTATTAATTGTTTTTAACTTCAACCAGCTGCCAGAGCATTGGCCTGGTCTGGCTTGGTCATCCAATGACTTTTCCATAACAGCACCATCTCCACATGGGGAACCTATCAGAAACCACGCTGAACTGGTTATTCCTGTGGTGCGTGACAACTCTGTCAAAAAGTACAGCTACTAATGTAACTATGGTGATCGGACTGAGGGGTTGCTAATTGGACAGATTGTAGTTATTCCCTCTTAGGGGACTGGGTGTAGTTGAGTCATTTTCCATATTACCAGGGAGATGTCAGAGTTGAAGCTGGAATGAAACAGCCTCCCCAGGGACACAGGTTGTTGTACAGCACAAGTCTTCAGCCCTATAGCAGGAATGGGTCAGCGCCCATTGTCATTGGATCATGCACTCAACTCTCCTGGCTGAGGATAGTGCAGACACTATATCCTTATCTTTTTACATTGATGTATAGAGCTGTTTCATTATTTAGGATGGAGATACTTGCGGTGTCCTCTCCTCCAGTGAGTTGTTTAATAGTCCATTGACATTTATAATTGGATGTGGCAAGACTGCAAAGCGTAGATCTGATCTGTTGGTCTTGAGATAATTGTGTCATCTCTATCAGATGTTAGTCCTGCTATTTGGAATGTAACCGGTCAAGTACCATACCTTTATTGGTTTGTCATCAAGTTTAGATACGCATGGTTCTGACTTTGGTGTGTTCACCCACGCTCCTGACTGAACCATAGATCAGTTTGATGATAATGGTAGATTGAGAGATTATCCCAGGGAAAAAAAGTTACAGATTGTGATTGAACACAATTCTGCTTCTGCTGCTGTGATCTACATCATCACATGAATGCCCAGTTTGAGCTGCGTTATCTGTAATTCAATTCTACTGACTGTCTCCCAATTCACACCGAGACCCATTCACCCATCAGCACTGTACTCAGTGATCTAACATGGTTTTCGATGTGGTGGGCGTTTCCATTTTCATATTCCCATTCTGTTAGGATCTCTCCATGGGTCACGCCTCCAATTTTTCACATTACTTAAATTCTTTAACATATTTATGTGAATCTTTTACATTCCCATAATGCCGTCTTCTATATACCTCTGTTTCTCTCATTGACTATGATTAAGAGTTCTGCAGTGCCCGTGATGCAGCCTTATGCACGTTCAGAGCCATTGAATCTGTGAACGTGGTGTTATTGTTCCCTGGTACACAATGCTCCATGTTGGACAGAGCTTTTGAGCATCTTTGACAGACATCTGTAGAAATAAGTTCAAAAATAGACATAGCTGAAGAAACTAAGCAGGTCTGGCAGCATCATGTAGAATGAAAGCAGAGTTCATCTTTCGAGTCCAATTTCTCCAGAAATATTTGTATTTCCAGTATCCATAATTATTTGTTCATTTGAAAATTTATGCTGTGCCTATTCAACCCTGAATAAACTCAGCTGGTCTGGCAGAACCAGCAGATGCAGAGAAACCGAGTTAACGTTTCAGGTCCAGTGTGACACTTCTTCAGAACGGAAAAGGATTGGAAAATGGGACTTTTAATCCCATTGACAGAGGTGCGGGAGTGGGTGACGCGTAAAAGAGAGTGTGGCAAAAGATAAATGGGCTTTTAACAGTGGTGAACGAGAAGATGATGTGAAATATGCTAATTGGAGTAAAGGAGTTATCTTTATTGAAAGAAAGATAAAGAAGACACAATCACACAAGGTCATAGCGAGACGAGGAGAGAGAATGTATGAAAATGGAGTCAAGGTGTGAAGTTATCGAATTGAATATTAACTCCTACAGGCTGTAACGTACCAAAGTATAAAGTGAGATGTTACTTGAGCTTGGGTTGTGCTTCATTGGAACAGCAGCTCAGGACTGAAATGTTAGCAATGGAGCAAGGCAGGTTATTGAAATGGGAAGCAATGGGAGGATCAGGCAGTCCCACTACAGACAGAGTGGGACTGTTCCTCAAAGCAGTTTCTGTTTATTCCTCCCAGTGCGAAGAATACTGCATTGTGAGCAGCAATGACAGGATTTTTTTAGATTAGATTAGATTCAACAAGTCCATACTGACCCTATGAAGAGTAACCCTCCAAGATCCATTTCGCTTTAAACAATCTAACACTATGGGCAATTTAGCATGGCCAATTCACCGGCGGTGCATATCTTTGGACTGTGGGAGGAAAACGGAGCACCCAGAGCAAACCCACGCAGACACAGAGAGAAGGTGCAAACTCCACACAGTCGCCCGAGGCTGTAAATGAACCGGGTCCCTGGTGCTGTGAGGCAGCAGTGCTGACAACGGAGCCTCCGTGCTGGCCTCCAACTGCATGGAGACTGTCTTGAAACAGTACAAGTGAATGAGGGTGCAGTGGGGGCGGTAACGCGAGAGATAGGTCAGTCACAGTATAAGGCTCTGTCCACGGTAGTTCGGGGATTTCTGGTTTGAAGGAAAAGTGCTCACGTCAGAGGCAGCTCACTGGAATGTGGCATAATCAAGTAGAATCGTCAGAGACGGAGAAACTGGGAGAAAGAGTCACCCTCCGATGATCATGTGTTTAGCCACATGCAGAATTTCCCTTTGAATGATTGAAAACAACCAAACATTAAATGGAGGAGTTCTGACTCACATCTGGTCTGAAGCGAGATGTGGATAGAACCTCAGAGGAAGGTCAGTGGGTATACATGGGCAAACATTCAAGCAGATATCCTATAATGCTCAGCAATTGTTTGTTTCTGCTGAAAATGAAGGACTTAACAAGGAGTTGAACCACCCATGGTTGACTAAAGCTATCAAGGATACTATTCAATTACAAATTGATGAGCATTGCCATCAGCACTGTACTCAGTGATCTAACATGGTTTTCGATGTGGTGGGCGTTTCCATTTTCATATTCCCATTCTGTTAGGATCTCTCCATGGGTCACGCCTCCAATTTTTCACATTACTTAAATTCTTTAACATATTTATGTGAATCTTTTCCATTCCCATATTGCCGTCTTCTATATTTAAAATGAATGTGTTTACCTCTGTTTATCTCCTTGACTATGATTAAGAGTTCTGCAGTGCCCGTGATGCAGCCTTATGCACGTTCAGAGCCATTGAATCTGTGAACGTGGTGTTATTGTTCTCTGGTACACAACGCTCCGTGTTGGACAGAGCTTTAGACCATCTTTGACAGACATCTGTAGAACTAGTTCAAAAACAGACATAGCTGAAGAAACTAAGCAAGTCTGGCAGCATCTTGTAGAATGAAAGCAGAGTTCATCTTTCGAGTCCAATTTCTCCAGAAATATTTGTATTTCCAGTATCCATAATTATTTGTTCATTTGAAAATTTGTGCTGTGCCTAATAAACTCAGCTGGTCTGGCAGAGCAGGCAGATGCAGAGAAACCGAGTTAGCGTTTCAGATCCAGTGTAACACTTCTTCACAACCGGAAAGGATTGGACAATGGAACTTTGAATCCCTTGACAGAGGTGCGGGAGGGGGTGACGCGTAAAAGAGAGTGTGGCAAAAGATACATGGGCTTTTAACAGTGGTGAACGAGAAGATGATGTGAAGTATGTTAATTGGGGTAAAGGAGTTATCTCTATTGAAAGAAAGATAAAGAAGACACAATCACACAAGGTCATAGCGAGACGAGGAGAGAGAATGTATGAAAATGGAAAACAGTCTTAATGGAGTCAAGCTGTGAAGTTATCGAATTGGATATTAACTCCTACAGGCTGTAACATACCAAAGTGTAAAGTGAGGTGTTACTTGAGCTTGGGTTGTGCTTCATTGGAACAGCAGCTTAGGACCGAAATGTTAGTAATGGAGCAAGGCAGGTTATTGAAATGGGAAGCAATGGGAGGATCAGGTTTATTCCTACAGACAGGGTGGGACTGTTCCTCAAAGCAGTTTCTGTTTATTCTTCCCAGTGCGAAGAATACTGCATTGTGAGCAGCAATGACAGGAATTTTTAGATTAGATTAGATTCAACAAGTCCAAACTGACACTATGAGGAGTAACCCACCCAGACCAATTTCGCTCTAAACAATCTAACACTATGGGCAATTTAGCATGGCCAATTCACCTACGGTGCATATCTTTGGACTGTGGGAGGAAAACGGAGCACCCGGAGCAAACCCACACAGACACAGAGAGAAGGTGCAAACTCCACACAGTCGCCCGAGGCTGGAAATGAACCGGGTCCCTGGTGCTGTGAGGCAGCAGTGCTAACAATGGAGCCTCCATGCTGGCCTACAACTGTGTGGAGACTGTCTTGAAACAGTACATGTGAATGAGGGTGCAGTGGGGGCGGCAACGCGAGAGATAGGTCAGTCACAGTATAAGGCTCTGTCCACGGTAGTTCGGGGATTTCTGGTTTGAAGGAAAAGTGCTCACGTCAGAGGCAGCTCACTGGAATGTGGCATAATCAAGTAGAATCGTCAGAGACGGAGAAACTGGGAGAAAGGAGTCACCCTCCGATGATCATGTGTTTAGCCACATGCAGAATTTCCCTTTGAATAATTGAAAAAAAACCAGACATTAAATGGAGGAGTTCTGACTCACATCTGGTCTGAAGCGAGATGTGGATAGAACCTCAGAGGAAGGTCAATGGGTATACATGGGCAAACATTCAAGCAGATATCCCATAATGCTCAGCAATTGTTTGTTTCTGCTCAAAATGAAGGACTTAATAAGGCGTTGAACCACCCATGGTTGACTCAAGCTATCAAGGATACTATTCAATTACAAATTGATGAGCATTGATATCGGGCCAGATTTAGGGTGTTTATTTCAGGGACTACTGGCAGATGCTCGGCATGACTTTCAGATGTGCTTCCTGAATTATCCCAGAAACCCCTGCCATTACTGCTCCATCCTCTTCCCTGCTCCTCTTCCATTCCTTATTCCAGGTTCTCCCTCTCCAATTACAGAGCATATTCTCTCACATTATAGTCCCTCCCCACATCACCTTAAGCTCTTTGATCCAGTTTGCATTCCCTTTACTAGCATCAAGCTGTGTTTTGTGCTGCCACTTTGCCTCTGGTCTCAGTGTGACTCGACCTCTCCATTCATGCCGGTGTACTCCTTCCACTCAAATCTCATTCCTTCTTGGAGTAAATTTTATTGAAAACACCTCTCCTCCTTTGCCCTGATTTCACACTATGATCCAAATTTCAAGAAAGTATACTCAACCTTCATCTCACTCTGCATGCTTACCGTGTGGTATAAGAAATCCCTTCATTACATAGATCTGGCAAGAGACACGTTTTCACTGTAGAGATCATCACCCCCTTTAGACGAAGAAATTCAGATCTTTGATGTCTTTTTGGTACTTGTAAGAGTTTCCTGCTGCCTTGGTATTGTAACATGGAGAAAAACAAATCTCAGTATTAGGTTTGGGCTGAGTGTTGTTTACCTGTCATTTTTAATATTATTTCAAATTTGCAGTGGTTATCTCTAAATGTTTGTCCTTGAAGCTAGTATCAGGTGACATTAGAGAAGCTTATAAAATCATGACAGGCATAGATAAGGTGAATAGATAAGGTCTTTTTTCACAGGATAAGGACATTCAAACATAGAGGACATAGCTTTAAGGTGAAAGGGAAAATATTTAAAATGGACAAAGGGGCAGTATTTTCATGAAGAAAGTGGTGTGTATATGGAATGAGCTGCCAGAGGAAGAGGGGCAGATGCAAGTACAGTTGCAACATTTCAAAGGTGTTTTAACAAACATATGAATGGGAAATATTGAGAGGCATATAAGTCAAATGCAAGCAGATGGAACGAACTTAGTTTGAAAAACCCAGCCGACATTGGCACGTTGGATCAAAGGGTTTATTTCTGCTCTCTATGTCTGTATGAATCTAGAAAGCGAGGAAAAAGAAGGAAAGACATGATGTAAGTAAATTAGCAACAAACATAAAAACAAGCTTCACAAGCTTTTCCGTGTATATGTTAAAAAAACTTTCAAGATGGGTGTGTGACCGAAGTTAGAAATTAAGTCAGGAGAGTATATTGAGGTCATTGGAGGGTGTAACTGAGGAACTGGCTACAGGGGACAAATAATTTACACCAGCATTTTACATCATTCCTCACAGGGACTGTAAATGTTTCAATGATATAAACAAAATGGTAATAGGAGTGAAGCTCTTAAACTGTCTCTAAAAAACGAACAAGGTTTTTAACAAACAGATAAGAGTTGGGGTAGACAAGTCAGCAATAATTCATACCTGGTTTTAAAAGAAGTGATGACAGAGTGACTAGTAGTACTGTGTGAAATATTCCATAACTCTGTGGATTTCAGGAGTGTTCCAGCGAAACTGGAGACCCTCCAATGTGGCGCCTGTCTTCAAGAAAGGACTGAGACAGAAAGCAGGAACCATTTAGCCACACCATTATTGCTGGGAATCTGCGAGAGTCTGTTATTAAGGACGGAATTTCAGGGCATTTAGAAAAGCTTCACGCAGAGTCAGCATGATTTTGTGAACGTGAAACTATATTTTGCCTGTAAAATCATGTAAGTTTTTTTTTCTGGAGATCCCTGAGAATGTAATAAGGGGAATGATAAAGGGAACTGGTAGACACGAGGCTTTCCAGAGATTTTCCACAAGGTATCATAAGGTATTACAAAAGTAAGGTTCTTATACAAGACAGCGGCTCATAGTATGATGAATAATGTATTAGAATGCGATGGCGGTTGGTTAACACAAAGAAATCGGAGAGTCAGGATTAATGGATGTTTATGATAAAATGTACTGGAGTAAAAATAACTGGAGTACCACAGATATCAGTTCAATGGCCAGAGTAATTCACAGTCTATACTGATAGTCTAAACGGGGAACCTGAGTGCAATATACATACGAGTTTGTGGATGACACTGAGAACCAAAAGGCAGGTTGTTATTTAATTAAGAGGACTCACAAAAAGGAGCAGTACAAAGGCTTTGGGGTGTTCATTTGTATGAAGCATAACGTCAGCATGCTGATGCAACAAGTAACTAGGTTGTTACATTAGCCAGGTTCCTGGGATGAAAGGGTTGAATTATTGAGTACATCTAAAATGGAGAGGTGATTATTCATTGTGGTTGAAATGAATGAGGATGATATAACCGAAATGTACAAGATACAGAGGGGGCTTGACAAGGTAGATGTGCTTCCACACGTGGGCAGAGCCTTGAACTCTGGGACATAGATACAGAATAGGGGGTATTGATTCTGAGATTCAAAAAATTCTTCTTTCAGAAAGTAGTGAATGTCTGGAATTCCCTAACCCAGAGAGTTGTGCGGCTGGGTCACTGACTGTATTTGCAGACGGGGCGGATTGTTTTCTGACATAACAACAAATTGAGGGATACAAGGTGTTAGCAGGAAAGTGGAGTTGAGCCGCGTCATTGATTAGATTAGATTACCTCCAATGTGGAAACAAGCCCTTCGATCCAACAAATCCACACCGACCCTCCAAAGAGAAACCCAGCCCGACTATATTTACCCCTGACTAATCCACCTAACACTACGGGCAATTTAGCATGGTCACTTCACCGAACCTGCACATTTTTGGACTGTGGGAGGAAACAAGAGCACCCTGAGGAAATCCACGCAGACATGGGGAGAATGCGCAAACTCCACACAGACAGTTGCCCGAGGTGGGAATTGAACCCGGGTCCCTGGCGCTGTGAGGCAACAGGGCTAGCCACTGAGCCACCGCTCCGCCCATATTGAATGACAGTGCAGGCTTGAGAGGCCTAATAACATGCCTATTTCGTAAGTTCTCATGTCTGCTTTTGGAGAGTCACTGGTTATTTTACTGCAAGTTGTGTTGTACAATGTTGCATTCAGGGAGAGCAGATGATTTATTTGAGTTAAACCTGGGTGAGGTATGGGGGCTGTATTCACAGTGAATCTGGATCTGTAACATGACCGAAGGGCTGAATGAAACATAGAATATAGAGCCATTCGGCCCTTTGACACTACTCCACCAGTAAATAAGGTGGTGGCTCATCTCATTTTGGTCCCAGCTGCACTTTTCTCTCCATGCAAAATTATCCCTGATTTACCTGTCTGTGGAAAATCAAACGAACCAGCCTTAATATAATATAAAGATTCAGCCCTTCCAAACTTCTGGGAAAGAGAATTCCCACTTGAACAAAATCCCACTTTGTGAATTTCTCCTCGTTCTGGTTCTGACTGAGATTGGAGGGTGTCGCTGTTTCCTTTTCTTGTCCCACTCCTCCACTGCTCACAACAAATTTTAAATGTAGACAGGTTGGTGATATGGTCAATGATAAAGGTCTCAGACTGGGTCCGGTTCAGTGATAGGAACAAGTCAGGCAGATTTCTTTAGTCAGACACAAGTAATTAATAGAGCTAACGAAGGAGCATGGTGGATCTGTGGTTGGCACTGCTGCTTCAGATCACCACGGAGCTGAGTTCAATTCCAAACTAGAGCGACCATCTATGTGGAGTTTGAACATTCTCCACGTGTCTGTGTGGTTTTTCTCCCATTGCTCCAGTTTCCTCCCACAGTCCAAAGATGTGCAGCTTAGAGTGGATTAGTCATGCTAAATCTCCCACATTTCCCAGGGATGTGTCGGTTAGGTGGGTTAGTCATGGGATGTGCAGGATTACATGGGGTGGGTAGGAGTACAGGTCTGGATGGGATGCTGTTCAGTGGGTCGGTGTGGGCTCGATGGGCAGAATGTCCTGCTTCCACACTGTCGAGTCTCTGACAATGGCAACGAATTTGGACTATACAAACACCCATTGGATATCGACCTGCTCCTCACTCCTCATAGTCTTATATATTTCAATAGGATCATTTCTCATTCCAAGAGTAACCTGTTAAAGCCTCCATAATATAAGCCCTTCATCCGAGGAATACGTGAAGTGAAACATCTCTGAACTGCTTCCAATATAATTATATCCTTTCTCTGGTAAGGCGACAAAAAAAAAACTTACACACAGATAAGGTTATTTTTTGTTTCTCAGTGTTGTAAGTCTTTGGAACTCACTTCCCCGCAGAGCATTGGAGGTAGAGATATTGAATATTTTTTTGAGGCACAGACAGAAGATTATAAATAACAACTGAGTGAAAGACTATCGGGGAATGGACAGAAAAGTGCAGTGAGGGAGTGAAATACTGACAGTGGTACAAAATCACACTGCTCCAGAACATCTAGAAATATAATGCAAACCGAAATGATAACATAGGTAAATTTTAAAATGATAACAGTGATAAAATAGAGTTCCAACGGATCATTAGAGACAGACCACTCGTAGTGGTTTAAACTGAGGATCTGCACACCCCGGTGACAGGGTGAGGATGAGAGAGCGTCCCCTTCATGGTAACCTCTGAAAGTGTGGAGAGTTGAACCTGCGCTGCTGGCCTCACTCTGCATCACAAACCAGCCGTCCAGCCAACTGAGTGGGAGACTGTGTAACTTACAGACAGAAACAGTCACAGACAAAGGGCAAG
>NW_025214064.1:11068-15806 GCF_004010195.1 Chiloscyllium plagiosum | reverse complement strand
CAGGGGAATGGATCTGGGTGGGTTGCGCTTCGGCGGGTCGGTGTAGACTTGTTGGGCCAAAGAGCCTGTTTCCACACTATAAGTAATCTAATGTTGCAACTTCTGCAATTGCATGGGAAGTTGCTAATGGGGGAGTGGTGAAGTGTTCGGGGTAATGGAGGGTTTCACAGATGGAATGGTCCCTGTGAAATGCTGATCAGTGGACGGGAAGGGAACTTGTGTTTGATGGAGCTGTCCTGCTAGAGGTGTTGGTACTGTGAATGTGGATACGAATGCAGTGAGAACTGAGGGCAAGGGGAGATCTATCATTGTTCTGGGAAATAGTGGACGGAGTGAGGGCAGACCGTGGGCGATGGGACAGTGACAACTGAAGGCCCTGTCCACCGGAGTTAGGGGATTCCTGGTTTTATGGAAAAGGAGGACACGTCAGAGGCTGCCCACTGGAATGTGGCATCACCAAAGAGAAACAACAGAGATGGAGAAACTGGGAGAATGGAGTCAGCCTCCTCTTATCATGTGTTCAGCCACATGTGGAAATTCCCACTGAATACTTGAAATGAACCAGACATCTAAATGGAGGATTTCTGCCTCACATCTGGTCTGAAGTATGATGTGGATACAGACCGATAGGAAGGTCAGTGGGTATACATGGGCAGATATTCAAGCAGATAACCCATAATGCCCAGAAATTATTGTTTCTGTTCAAAAAGAAGGACGCTATAAGGTGATGAAATACCCACTGCTGACAAAAGCTGTCAAGTAATCTATTCAATCACAATTTGATGAGTGTTAGTGTAGGGCCAGATTTAGGATACTTATTTTAGGGACCAGAGCAGGTGCTAGTTATGAATTTGAGCTGTGCTTCCTGAATTACCCACAAAAACCCCTGCCATTGCTGCTCCATCCTCTTCCCTACCAGTCTCCCCTTCCTGATTCCAGGTTTTCGCTATCAAATTACAGAGCACATTCTCTCACATTAGGTCCCTACCCGCTTCACCTGAAGGTCTTTGTTAGAGTCTACCTTCCCTGCACTAGCATCAAGCTGGGTTTCGTGCTGCTACTTTGTCTCTGGTTTCAGTGTGGCTAGGCCTCTCCATTCATGTTGTTTTACACCTCCCACTCACATCTCACTCCGGAAGGTTTCCTTCTTGTAGTAACCCTTATTGAAAACACCTCTCTCTCTTTGCAATGAATTCACAGTGAATCCAAATTTTCAAAAGTATACTCAGCCGTCATCTCACTCTGCTAAAGGCAATTTCATGCTGTTCGTGTAGTATAACAATTTCGTGTTTCACAAAGATTTGGACAGAGAAACGTTATCACTGTAGAGATCATCACCCCCTTTAGACAAATAAATTTGGGTGCTTGATTTCTTATTGGCACTAGTAAGAGTTTCATGCTGCCTTAGTGCTGTAATATGGAGAAAACCAAATCACAGTATGAAGTTTGTTTACCTGTCATTTTGAACATTGTTTCAAATTTGCAGTGCTTATCTTTAAATATTTGTTCTTGAAGTTAGTATCAGATGGAGTGTATGACGTTGAGGGGTGACATTATAGAAGTTTATAATGCGTGTCATCGATAGGTTGAATAACCAAGGTCTTCTCCACGGGATAGGGGAGTTTAACAGAGAGGATATAGCTTTAAGGTGAAAGGGGGAAGATTTAAGTGGGACAAAGGGGGCAACATTTTCACACAGAGAATGGTGTGCATCTGGAATGAGATGCCAGAGAATGTGTGGTAGATGCAAGTACAGCTACAACATTTCAAAGACATTTGTACAAACATATGAATAGAAAATGTTTAGAGGCATTGGGACTCGTGTAAGAAGATGGGACGAGTTTGTTTTGGATAACCTGACCAGGATAGACAAGTTGAAACGAAGGGTCTTTTTGTGTGTGATATGACTGTATGAATCTAGAAAGCGAGAGAAAAGGAAGAATAGACATGATGTAAGTTAATTAGCAAGGAATATAAAAGGAAGCATCTCGAGCTTATCCGTGTACATGAAAACATGTTCAAGATGAGTCAGGAAAGTGTATTAAGGACATTTGGAGGGTGTGACTGGGGATCTGGCTACTGGGAACAGGCAGATAACTTACACCAGTATTTTACATTCCTGGGATTCAAGGGTTCAATCATTGTGTACATCTCAAATAGTGGGGCGAATATTCATTGTGGTTTAAATGAATGAGAGTGATTTTTATGAAACGTACAAGATACAGAGGGGGATTGACAAGGTAGATGTTGAGAATGTGGTTCCATTCCTGGGCAGAGTACCTCACTCGGGGACATAGGTGTGGAAATAGGGATATCGATTTCAACTTGAGATGTAAAAAAATGTTTCCTCTCAGAATGCCTGGAATTCCCTAGAGTTGTAGCGGTTGGGTCACTGAATGTATTTACAGACGGGGTGGATTGATGTTTGACACATCAGCGAGTTAAGGGATACAAGAGTTTAGCAGAAAAGTGGAGTTGAGCCCTGGAGTATATCAGCCATGTTCTTATTGACTAACAGTGCTGGCTTGAGGGGCCGAATGGTCTACTCCTGTTCCCATTTCTTACGTTCAAACGTTATGCTTTTGGAAAGTCACTGGTTATTTTCCTACAATTCGTGTTGTACAATGTTGCATTCAGGGAGAGCAGAGGATTTTTTTAGATAACCCCGGGGGGCAGGTGGTATATGAAGGCTTCATTCCCAGTGACTCTGGGTCTGCAACATGACCCACATCTCGAGCAGAACTTACAGAGAGGGGAAGCCTGGAAAGTGAGATTGGGGGGCGTGAGGGTCACTTCCTGACCCGGCCTGTATTTTCCTCGATCTGCCCCTGTGTAGCAAGTCGGAAGGACTGAATGGAACATCAGAACACAGGGCTGAGGGACACGAGCGGGGCATTGGGCCCGTTGACACTACTCCACCTGTAAATATGGTCGTGGCGCATCTCATTGTGGTCTCAGCTGCACTTTTCTCTCCATGCACTATTATCCCTGATTCACCTATCTATGGAAAATCAGACGAAGCCAGCCTCGATATCATAAAAAGACTCAGTCATCCCAAACTTCTGGGAAAGAGAATTCACATTTGAATGAATTCCCACTTGATGAATTTCTCCTCTTTCCTGTTCTGACTGTGGTTGGAGGGTTTCACTTTTTCCTTTTCTAGTCCCACTCCTCCACTGTTCACAAATTTTAAATGTAACCAGGTTGGAGAAATGGCTAAAGATAAAGGTCTCAGACTGGGTCAGGTTCAATGATAGGATCAAGTCAGGCAGATTCCTTTCGTCGGACACAATTAACGTATATATCTAACAGAGGAGCATGGTGGATCTGTTGTTAGCACGGCTGGGTTCAATTCCGACGTCTAGATTAGAGTGGTGCTGGAAAAGTACAGCAGGTCAGGCAGCATGTGAAGTGCAGGAGAATCGTAATTTCGGGCAAAAGCCCTTCACCAGGAATGGAAGGGTTCGATTGCAACCTCAAGCGAACCTCTATGTGGAGTTTGAACATTCTCCACGTCTCTGTGGGGATTTCCTCCCAGTGCCCCAGTTTCCTCCGACAGACCAAATATATGCAGCTTACATTGGATTGGCCATGTTAGATTGCTCATAGTGCCCAGGGATGGATAGGTTAGGTGGGTTATTCATGCGAAATATGGGGTTAATGGGGGGCAGGTCTTTGTGCGATGCTGCTTGGTTAGTTGATGTGGATTCGATGGGCAGACTGTCCTGCTTCCACACTGTAGAGATTCTATGAAATGACAATAAGTTTGGTCTATAAAAATACCCAGTGGGCATCTACCTGATCCGCTCTCTGCAAGGTTTCGTATGTATCAATAAGATCGGCTCTCATTCAAGAATAACCTTTTTAAGCCTTCATAATATCAGCCCTTCATACCTCGAATATGTGAAGCGTAACGTATCTGATCTGCTTCCAATGTCATTATATCGTTACGCAGGTAAGGATAAGAAAATAATCTCAGATGAGTTTTATGTTTGTTTTCTCAGTGTTGTGAGTCTTTGTAACTCTCTTCCCCGCAGAGCATTGGAAGCAGAGATATTGATTTTTTTTGAGGCACAGACGGAAGGTTCATAAATAAACACGGAGTCAAGGATTATTAGGGAGGAATATGCAGTGTGAGGGTAATGCTGACAGTGGTACCAAATCAGAAATATTCAAAAAGTCAGGAATACAATGCAAAACAAAATTCTGACAAAACTTAAAATGCAATAGTGATAGAATAAGGTTCGAAAGGACCATGGGACTGCTCTGTCATGAGAAAGAGACCACTCGTGGTGTTTTCCCTGAGAGTTACCACACCTCGGGTGATGGGGTGAAGTTGAGAGAGTGTCCCCTTCATGGTAATCTCTGTCAGTGTGAGGAACTAAAACTGCGCTGTTGACGTACCTCTGCATCATAAACCGGTCATCCAGCCAACTGAGTGGGAGACTGTGTAACTGTCCCACATAATAACCACAAAATACCCATAATTGGTATTGAAAAGGCGAGAGAGAATGAGAGAGGGAGAGAGGGAAGCTGCTGCATGCGGCAGTGAGAGTAGTGGACCATGAGCCTTGTTCAGGGGTAGGTGCTATAATTGATATACAGTGAGTGTTGAGGGAGCAGAGAGAATACGGTGACACTTATCTTGACCGAGAGGGGAAGGTTATTGATGCTTGTCCTGTATTGCTGGACATGTTTTAAGACCGCAGATACTGCACTGAGCTGGTGGGTCTGGTGG
>NW_025214064.1:0-10947 GCF_004010195.1 Chiloscyllium plagiosum | reverse complement strand
GGTGGCGTGCCCGCCCCCCCCCCCCCCCCACCCCGGAAGAGAATTGTCCACCTTTGTACCAGCTTAGCCACCACGCTGTCGACCCACGCTGTCGACAAACTGTGGTGAAATTGCCCCTTATCTGCCATGCTCGGGGTAAACTGTGCAGAGCAGGTCCGAACTGAGAAAGCTCTAGCGAGTGCCCAATGGCATTATAAAGATGGCCCCAATGCCAGGGACCACGGAATATCCATGGCCATCTGGACGATGGTGAGTACCTCCAGCCATGATGGGTGGGAGAATCGGACTGGCATTGAATGAGAGTGACACCATGGGGTGGGGTGGATAGTACATGAGCTGAGTCCGATAAGATCGCACCAGGAAACTAACTCGGCTTCATACAGACAATCCCTCTGTCACACTCAGTGAAAATGGCACTGAAACAAATTATTTTTCGATTCAGCACAATGAGTCAAAGACTCTTCTGACCCCACTCCCAGTTACAAAGCTGCAGAACAAATCCTCATGCATAAATCTCAGTCATGTGAACTCACACCGATATCCCATTTACCCATCATTCCGGAGAATATTGGCACACGTTGCAAGATGCCGTTGAAATATCTTCACTTCAGTATTCTGAGCCCTCTGATATTCCATGAAATTGTCTCTCACTCTCGCTTTCTCGTTTTCCAAAACTCCTTTTGATTTTTGGTAGTTTAACTGATTTCCCTACCATGTCTCTCTGACAGTGAGTTTCACACCCGCAGTACCCCTTGTCATGTCACAACGGAGATATGGAGCTGTAAATGGATGGGGGATGCACATCCTCTCACGCTGGGCAGCGATCTAACACAGTGTTACTGAGCAATGTACTGAGGTGGTGTATACAGTTCTACATGCGGGGAGGGTTACTGCTCCAGGTTTACAGATGAATTCACTGCTATTCACTGCGCAGCTCCCCATACTGAAAAGATACCTTGTCAAAGTTTACAGAGGAAGACACTGGTGTGCGCTGCATATCACCCCATGCTGGACAGACCGATTCGTCCAGGTTCCTGAATCAATGTGTTGGTGTGGTCTGTACTGCTCCCTTTGTTGGACCGATAGTTAATGGATTAGTGAGAGCTGGACAGTATTGCATCCTGGACAAATTGCTGAGTTGCACTGAGCCTGGTCTGCAAAATGCTCCATGATGAACAGATATCTCATCTGGGCTTTTACGTGCCCAGATCTGTGAGGTGGATTGTGTATCCGATATGATTCCTGATAGAGTTGTCACTGGTCCATCTCGGCGCATTCAGCTGTCAAACCCCGTGTTTCTGCAACTCATTGTCCGTTAAGTAATTATCGAATTACAACATGAATATCTGTCCTTCTTGCTATGGTGCCGGGCAAAAGCTCCTCAAAATATATGAAGAAGTTAGTCTCGACCCCCAAATTTTCTTATTTTAAAAGAAATTGTGAGGTGTTGTGTTTCAGGCACAAATCGTTTGGTCAAAATATTCAACATTAAGGAAAACACAATTTATTCAAACACTGTGGACAAAATACAACAAAACCAAGAGGTGCTTGGAATAACTTAATTTATTGGAAAACTTAACGGATTAATAGGTTATTAAATTACTAAACAGTAACTGCTCCAATATGGTAACATCCTTAAAACACACACTTGTCACAAAACAAATTCAGAAAACACATTGTCTCTCGTGCAGTTTTCCAATCCAGAAGGAATGAACATCAAAAGCAAATTCTGCGAGTTTGACCATCACTCCACAGGACCAGGCCGCGGCTACAAGGATCACAAAAAATGGACTGTATCTACACCGTCTATGCCACTGTAGGAGCCTCTCAAAAATGCCGAACCCCAGCTAAGCCATGCAGTGTTTGTAAGATAAATGTCAAAGTTAAATATAAATAAATAAAGCCAAAGGATGTACCAGGCCTGGTGATCAGACACAGACGGCGTCGGGAGCCCAGCAATTCCTATCCTGCCAAAACGCAGGAGATTCATCGAGCTTGTGAAGAGAAAGCATCATCTCTCTGCCTCACAGCTAAATTTACAATTGGAGGTGTGCCATTAGCCCAATAGTCAGTGATGTCAACATCTGAGGAAGACCAAGTATTATTGTCGTATGTCAGGGTTGTTGTGAAAGGGGTGACCTGGATCTGTTTGTAGAGTAACTGTGATTGATGTCAGTCTCCATGGATCCTAACTGTGTCACTAGAGGGTTTCCTCTTCTATTAATAAGTGGCTTCCTTCAACCTGTTATCTCATAATGTCAGCGGCAGCGTCATCCTCAAGATGATTGGGATCAACAGCTACAGAGAGAGGGAGAGGAAGAGAGTCTTAGAACAGTCTGGAATGTTCGAACAATGGATCAGAATGTGAAAATATTGCACTGAAATGTTCCAACAATTAATACGAATTTGAGAACAAAAGACTGGAATGTTCCAACAATGGACAGGAGTTTATCCGATGGTCTTTCCTATCTTTCACTGAATTGGGCATGGTTAGAGTTGCAGATACAAGCCGTACTGATGATTATTCAAGCAGGTTACAATCCCATTCTCGCTATTATTGGTGTTCTTGGTAAGCCTACCTCTGTCAATTCTATAAACGATGGTGAAGGTTATTGCTATTTCAGTTATTAATATATCCATTGTTCGAACATTCCAGACTGTTCTAAGACTCTCTTCCTCTACCTCTCTCTGTAGCTGTTGATCCCAATCATCTTGAGGATGACGCTGCCGCTTCATTTCCATCAGTTTCAGACTCCTCACTCATAAACATCTAAATAGGAACAAAATTGTTCAGATCTGTGACTCGTCGTTTTACCCTCAACTGTTTCTCTATATTGTCTCTGTTATCAAACATGCCTACCCCCACCACTATTACCTCCCCAGTCTCCACCACACCTCTGCATCAGTGCTGTTGTTGAATTAGCCGTCATCTGCCCCATTGTTAACTTCAGATTTTTAAGGCTCCAGTTCTCTTCTGACCTCGCCTCCAATTGTAAATATTTTAAATATACACTTGTTCTTGCCTCTCCAGCTATTTCATAATAGGGACCCCATATCAGAATAATAATGTCACTGGACGGGTAATTGAGAGGCAATACCTTGAAGGCATTGTTTAAAATCTTATGACAGCCGATGACAGAACTTAAATTCGAATGACAAAAATTGGAATAAAATCCCACTTTACTAACAGCAACAATAAACCATCAGAATTTCTTTCATTATTTCACTTATAGCCTTTGGTAAAGAAACTAAGTGTGACTTCAGACCTACGACCACATGGCGGCTCCATATTGTCAAGACAAATGGCCTCACAGTCAAGGGCAATTAGTGATGAACAACAAATGCTGTCATTGCCGGTGGTGCTGACATCCTGCGAAACAATAACATTAAAGTTGAAATAAACCAAGGAACTGTGGATGCTGGAGATTTGAAATAAAATTCTCCAGCGTCTGAAAATATTGGAAAATCTCACCAAGTATGGCAGCCGCTGTCAGGAGAAAATCAAATAAAGTTGCAAGTTTAGTGACCCTATATCAACACTAAAAAGCAACCGAGAAATAACATTATTTCAACCAGGGATGGCTGGATGAGTGAAGGGGAGGTTAGTTGAATGGATGGAGAAATGTCCAGCAAGAGAGAGAAAAAGAGAGAGAGAGGGAGGGAAAGAAAGGAAAAGCAAACAAAGGGACAGCTGATAATGAAGTAGAAGGAAAATAAAAAGGGAACTTCTTCTAACATAACCCCTTTCCCCCTTATTGCTGAATATCACGTCAATCCTGATATGCCCCTGTTTAAAGTGAATTATATTCCCTCCTTCTCTGTTCTCTGAGTGTGATGATCAACTCCAATGACAATAAGGATCCTTATTGTTGCTGAGATACAGAGAAACGTAATGTTACATTGTCAACTGCTTCTTCAGACAAAGGGACTGTTACTGTGGGACTGTGCAGAGATGTAACGGCTTTTTCAGCCACGAAGAGAAACAATTTCAACACGGAATGGGTGCACTGTGTGTGTGTGTGAGGTGTTGACTTGCGCCTGTCATTAGAAAGTAAGGGGAGGTTCAGTGGGTGCTTTCTTCGGGTTTGTGTATTATCAGCTGCTGCATGTATTCAGAGACCCGAGGGTCTGGTGACCCCACTCTGAACACTGCATTTATAGCGTGTTTGGGTCCATGGGAAACAATTGGAGCCGAGACTACACAGAAGGGAAGCTATGTTAACAGGGATGGGATGGGCATTGTACTATCCTCCCTGGGATTTCCAGGAATATTTTTCTAAGCTAAACCAATTACAAACGTAAAATGTGAACCTTTCAAAAATAAGATGGTCACTGAGCTGTGTCCCTTCCATCAGTATAACCTGTAGCCTCACACCAGGGAAGGACTGTGCTGACACTCACCATGAAGTGAACTGGGTTAATTCGGCAAATTTCCAGGCAGGAGTTGTAAACATTTTCATCATCTCCAAAGTGCAGTCCTCCGAAATATTCACTGGATGTCAGAAGCCATTTGTCAGCTAAGAGGAAGACATTGAGTCCATCTTCCTGAGGAAGGTACAGAAGCAAATTCCAGATATACTAGGGAAGGGAGACTGGTGAACATGCGGAACTCTACGAAACTAGAATTAATGAAGAGTATGTTTTTAAAAACCTAATCGAATTAAAGGTTGGTAAGGTGCTGCATCTGATGAGTTGCACTCCAGAGTATTGAGGAAGTGGCAATAGAGCCAGTTAAAGAATTATTAATTATTCTTCTGAGCTGGTTAGATTCTGGAAAGGATCATTCAGCCTGGAAAATACCTATTGTAAACATAAATATTTAAAACATGGCAGAGAGGGAAAACAGAAAACTAAATAGCTTGATGTCAGCTGTGAGAAAAAACATTATAGCTTTTTATAATAAATGCTAGACGCTTGGAGAATAATGATATAATTTGATAGATTTGACCTAGATTCAGCAAACGGAAATGATCTTTGCTAAACTTGCTGGAGCTTGTGGACTCTGTCTGTTGTGTGATTGACAATTGAATACCAGCGGGTGTGGAGTCATTGAGTTTTCAGATGAAGTTTGACATGGTTGGTTGCAGGTGGAGGAGAATGTTAGAGTTCATGGGTAGGTAAGGGTGGAATACACCGAATGGATTAAAAATTGCATCATGGACAAAAGGCTTGTGGGGTATCAGAAGGATCAGCTCTTGTCCAATAGCTGTGTACAAGGTATAAAAATGATTCAGATGTGAACAACAAATACCATCATTCACATTTAAGTTTATTAAATGGTGAGAGGTTGGGAAGGGCTGTTGTTGAAAAGGACCTGGAGGTCCTTGGTTATAAGTCACTAACAGAATTCGTATGGGGCAGGAAGTAATTCCAACTGTAAATGGTATGTGGTCCATCATGGAAAATTATTAAAGTACAAGAGCGAATATGTCTTACTCAATGGTAGTATTTTGTTGAGCCAGTATTTAGGGTATTTATAAAGCAGACTAAGTCTGCTTTATAAATAATGATCTCCACGTCACCGAGACAGTGCAAAGTAGTTTCACCAGACTGAACCCTGGCACGATATTACCATAAAGAGAGAGTGCAGTAACTATGTGTTTAATCTGCAGCGTTGTGAGAGAATAAGAAGTTGAAATTTGATGGTTATGGATGGACCCTCTTTATGTCTCAAGCAGCCATTGATAAGGTCAGAAATTCCATGTTTTCCATCGGATGTTCGATTCCTGTGCATAGTCCTCATTTTGATTGACAGAGAGGTACATGCTCTGAATTTATTCGGAACAGTTTCATGCATACTTACTGTGTGCCTCTGCACTCAATTTATAGATTGTTCACAATCCTTTCTGAAGCCATAACACCTTCATTCTGAAACAGTTAGCCATTTCCCACCAGTTTCTTACTTCCAGAGAGAACATGGGTCTGCTCTGTCAGCGATGGAAGATGCCTTTGAAATTGGTTAAAAAAAAGGCTTCATTCCTACTCCCAGGATACCATGTTAAAGTAAAACGTATGTACTATGAGTAATGAAGCCACGAGGAAAAAGGTGGAGCATTCTATCTGTGCAGCCCCTGCATCATTTGATTGTGGTTTTGGAGCATCTCTGACATCATCGTGTGATTGATTAGTGACTTGAGAATTTGAATGACCTCTTCCTGTTCCTTTTTAATGACTCCGGGTGTGAAATGGTCTCTTTCTGATCCTGTCTAAGTGATGTGTGGGAGTGATCAGACTTCTTTCCGTCCTGTGTAACAGGCAGGGGGGACTGAATGGGCTGTCCCTATTTTTGTACAATAGCTTTGATGGGTTGAATGACTTTGCCACATTCTTGTGAAGCCAGATTGAGGTGTAAATGAATTCCTTCGTTTACTGTCGAAATGTGCAGTGTCTGGCAGCGCTGTTCCATAATGTTGTCGACATATTAACTTGAATGCTGTCCAGGTCTTGTTGTGCATGGGCACAGACTACTTTACGACCTAAGGGATGGCTTAGTGTTCTGAACATTGTGTAACCTGGAATGAATATCCACACTTCTGATCGGTGTGAACTCAATGGGCGGAATGGCCTGCTTCCGCACTGCAGGGATTCGCCGCTGACAAACTAGAGATGCCTGGGCTGAGGGAGCTACACTGAGGATCTACTGCGGTGATGCCCCACGGCTGAGATGATTGATGACCACTGATGATAAGCATCTTCCCTTGTGGTGTGAATGACTCCAAACTCGGGAGAGTTTGCAATGGATTCTCATGAAGTAAGATTTTGCTCAGGCTCCTTGATGTCATCCTCAGTTAAAACCTGCCTTGATGTCAGGGTCAGTCGGACTTAGCTAAGCCCTTGTATTCACCTCTATCGCTCATATCAATAGGTCATGGTGTATGAGCAGACAATGGTTTCTTCAAACAGAGGGTAGTGAATGTCAGGAACTCTCTATTCCAGAGAGTCAGGGGAGCTAGATCACTGAAAAACCTCTGAATGGTCTTTCCTGTTTCTGTGCACCAGGTTATAGCAGTAAGTGGTCTCCAACTGTCCCTGTCTAGCAGGTTGGAGGGGCTGAATGGAACAATGGAACATCGCACTCAGGAGCAAGATTACGTCGCACGACACTATGAAACGTTTCCACCAGGCACTAAGTTTGTGGATGGTCAGGTTGAGATCTCAGCCTCACTTTCCTGTCTGTATCACATTATCCATAACTCAAACTCTGTGAAATATTTAATGAATTCAGTTTGAATATATGTGAACAAAGAGGCATCACATACTTCTGGGGAAGGGAATTCCCACTCAAATGGCCCTTTTAGAATTACTCCTCATCTCTCTTACAATTTCGTATAGCAGGCAACCCTGTCCACGTAAACCAGACTTCCCAATCTGATCTCAACTCATTTTCCAACATTAGGCCCATAACCTTCTAAATCCTTCCTATTAACATGCACATCCAGATCCCTTTCAAATGTTGTAACTTTAGCAGCTTGCATCTCCAACAATGTGCCCACTAATGACATCAGGCTCGCCTGTCTAAATTTCAGGTCACTATTCTCTTTCCTAGTCCCACGCTTCCACTGCTCACTGCAAATGCTAATGTAGCCAGGTTGGTGATTTGACCAACAATATAGGTATCAGACTGGGTCAGGGTTAGGAACAAGTTAGGCAGCATTCTTTAATCTGCTAAAATTAACAAATTTATGACCCAAACAAAGTCACTCTGACAGCTGATTTACATACACACAACACAGTCTGCATGAAAATTTTGTTCGTTTAATGTCTTTATCCTCTCACCTTAAGCCTTTGTCAATAGTTTTGGACTCAGCGATACTGTGAAAAAGACCTTGGGTATTCAGCTTATCCATGTTCCTCACGATTTTATAAACCTGTATAAAATTACACCTCATCCTCTGATGCTCCAGATTCAACAATTCCCAGTCTGTCCAGCTCAATCCTATATCTCAATCCCTCCTTGCCCGGCAGTATCCTTGTAAATCTTTTCTGTACCCTCTCAAGTTTAACAACATCCTTCCTATATCAATGAGAACCAAATTAGACACAATATTTTGAATGTCACCTCACCAATATCTTGCCCCGTTGCAACATGATCTCCCAACTTTTATACTCAATGTACTGATCAATAAAGGCAAGCATACCAAACCGATTCTTCACCACCCAGTATATCTGCGACTCCACTTTCAAGGATCTATGAGCCTGCACACTTTTGTTCACCAACACTCCCAAGACCTCACCATTAATTGTATATGTCCTGCCCTATTTTACCTTTCCAAAATGCAACACTTCACATTTATCTACATTTAACTCCGTCTGTCACTCCTCGGCCCATTGCACCATCTGATTAAGGTCCCATTCTACTCCAAGGTAAATCTTGTTGAGCATTGCATCTCCAATTTTTATGTCATCTGTAAACATAATTAACAGGCAAATATTCACATTCAAATCATTTATATAAATGACAAAAGCAGGGGACTTAGCACCTTGTATTACTCCACTGGTCGCAGGGCTCCAGTATAAAAAGCAGTCTTCTACCACCCTCTGCCTCCGACCTTCACTATAATTTTGAAGTGGATTGGCTAGTTTATCTTGCATCCATTTATGATCTATGCTTACTACCTTGTCTGTCATGTGGAATTCTGTCGACTTCCTTGCTGAAGCCTGCATGGACAGCGACTACAACACTGCTTTCATTAAACTTGTTTGTCACCTCTCCAAAAACAGCAATCAATTTTGTTAGAATTGATTTCCCATGCACAAAACCATATTGACTATCCGTAATCAGTAGTTGCATCTGCAATTGCATGTAAATCCTATCCCTTACAATCCTCTCCAACATCGTGCACACTAATTAAATCAGGCTCACCGATCTATAGTTCAGGTCACTATTCCCTTTCCTCGTGGCATGCTTCCACTGCTCACTGCAAATATTAATGTAACCGTGTTTGTGATTTCATTAACAATATAGGTCTCAGACTGGGAAACTCATGACGAAAGGAAACATTAGTGATTGTTCCAAATATCATTCATGTTATGGAGCTATTCTGCTCTTAAAAGATACTGGTAATTGGATCACTTAGTGGAACACGTGGATTTAGCTAAATTGCCTTTACTTCAGGAAGTGGGGCGATTCCAGTGAATCCTCAACAGGAATCCTTCATGAGTGGTAAAGATGACTGAGGAGTTTTCAGCTCACACACTTTGCTGGGAAGGGGAACACAGAGAGAGAGACAGGGAGCAACAGGCTGTTCCTTCTTAGGAAGAATACATTTTCTCCCTCACTGAGTTGAATCACACAATAACATTATCCACCACCAAATTTGACCAAATTAGGTCTCTGTGGACAGTGTCTGAACTGTACGTGTCCATTGCATTCCCTTCTCCATGTAGGTACATCATTGCTGCTTTGCTAAAGACGGCTGAGACGGCTGAGATTGAAATGGATTGAAAGAGAGAGAGAAAAATAAAAGCGAGCAAAGGTATTGCTGATGATGAACTGAAAGGAAAATAGAATTTGAAGTTATTCTAACGTTTCCCCTTTTCCGAAATTCCTGAATATCATGTCTATTTAGGATGTCTGTTTAAAGTGAATTATGTTCGCAGTGACTGTCTTCTCTGAGTGTGATAATCTACTCCATTGACAATACTGGTGCTGCCTTATAGTTGCTCAGATACAGAGAAACGCAATGTTCCATTGTCAACTGCTTTAGACAGAGGAACTGTTACTGTGGGACTGTGCAGAGATGTAACGGCTTTCTCAGCCAGGAAGAGAAACTGACGAGATGGAGGCGTTTTCAACACTGAATGGGTGCACCACGTATGTGGGGAATTACCTTTCTCCTGTCCTTGGAAAGTCAGTGGAGGCTCTGTGAACGCTTTTCTTAGGTTTGTGTTGTCAGCTGCTGGAGTCATTCAGGGAGACCTACCGGTCTGGTTATCCCACTCTGGACACTGCATTTACAGAGTGTCTGGGTCCATGGTAAACAAATGTAGCTGAGATTACGCAGAAGGAAAGCTCTGTTAACAGGGAGGAGCAAGGCACTGCACTATCCTCCCTGGGATTTCCAGGAACATTTACAGTCTAAGCTAGACTCATTTCTAATGTAAAGTGTGAAACTAGTTTGTTTAATATATGACGTAATCACTGAGCTGTGTCCCCTCCTTCAGTATAACCTGTAGCCTCACACCAGAGACAGGACTGTATTGACACTCACCATGAAGAGAACTGGAGTGATTCTGGATCATTACCGGCAGTGGTGGGTGACATATCCACCATCTCCGGAGAACAGTCATCCGATGTATCATTTGCTGACAGAAGTTATCTGCCTGCTGACAGGAATACAATGGTTCTATCACCACCGAGAAGGTAACGAAACAAACTAGGAAACAGAGCGACTGGTGTAAAAGAGGAACTGCAGTAAATGCGAATTAATAAAAATAATGTCTTTGAATATCTCATTGAACTGAAGGTTTCTAACGTGTTGCATCTGATGAGCTACTTCCAAAAGTATTGAGGAGGTAGCAACAGAGCTAAAGGAACTGCAGTAAATGCGAATTAATAAAAATAATGTCTTTGAATATCTCATTGAACTGAAGGTTTCTAACGTGTTGCATCTGATGAGCTACTTCCAAAAGTATTGAGGAGGTAGCAACAGAGCTAATAAAAGAATTATTGATTATTCTTCAAAGCTGCCTGGATTCTGGAAATGATCCTACAGCCTGGAAAGCAGCTATTTGTGAAACTAAATATTTAAAACAGGAAAGAGAGAGAAAGCAGAAAACTATTTACTGGAACACTTGAAGTCAGACGTGAGAAATAATAATAATAATAATTGTAGCCTTTTAATAGAATGTGACTACTTAACACTTGGAGAATAATGGTATGATTTGGTAGAGTTCGCCTAGATTCAGGAAAGAGCAATGATCAACCTGCTGGGGTTTGTGGACATT